>NW_027176307.1:3247530-3382530 GCF_023349555.1 Cebidichthys violaceus | reverse complement strand
TTTACTAAATACAATCCACCAACATGAATATATTCTAGACTATCAGGAGACGATTTGACCTGTTGAGTCACTACTACAGTATAACTACAATGCCCTGGAACACGTGACGCACTTTGGAAGAACCAGATCTTCAGATTTACACATGTACCTATATATATATATATATATATATATATATATATTTTGAGGTACAATCTCGAAGCTCTCCGTTTTGTTCTCTTTAGTGCATCTATGGGGACAAGCGGTATAGTTGCAGGTGTTGTTTTGGATCTCAATTCCCAGAAGAATCAATAAAAAATAGAAACTTAAATAACAACTGTATGCCTTGTCTTCATAGCGCCTTCAGAGTCCCCTTTCATAAAGTAAAAACATGTTTGGGGGGCGCACTGTCAGTCTCAAGTAGTATCCTTTTGGATCGCACAGGTGTCACCCTGCAGAGAAACAGCCTCCGCTTTCCCATTTCAGATGACATTATTGCGCGGAGGTTGCGTGTTTCCCGTTGAGCTGTCCAACGGCACTCGATTGCCTTTCAGTAAGAACGGGAAATAAGTGGAGAGGTAAAGACCTTTAAACTTGGTGCTGCAGAAGCAGTAGATCAGCGGGTCCAGCAGACAGTCCAAGTAGGAGAGGACCATGAGGCCGTCGAAGGCCGCGGCAGCTTTCTGCTGCGAGGTTTTATGCCACAGTTCGACCCGGGAGATCAGCAGAACCACCCTGGCTATGGTGCAGGGGAGGAAGCAGAAGGAGAAGACCACCATGACGGACATCACCAGGAACACTGCTCTCTTCAGCTTGGTCCTGTCCCCGACGGTTTTTTTCCTGAGCCGGTTGACGATGTGCACCGTGCAGTAGACCAGGATGAAGAAGGGGATGACAATCTGGGAAAAGAAGACCACTTCTCGCATACTGTCCACCAACTCCTAAAAAATCAGAAAAAGAAGATCATCTTAATTTGTCATTCATATCAACAACAAATTCTCACTCATGATTGGCCATTGTGTCCCCAAAATGCATATATAGAAAACAGCAAGTAGGAAACTCTCAGGCGATCTCCTGGCAATCTTCCTTCAGCCAGCTGCTACCTTATTTAGGTTTTTTAGTGAAATGTGGAGGTGAACAAGCGAGCGATAGGAATAAATTCAAACAGGGTTTCCGACAAAAGTTTTACTCAAAAACTGTGTCACGCTGCACGATGTATTATTATAGGTTAACCTACACAGCAGAATATTAGGTAAGAAAAACTAGCTTAGTTTCACTTTTGGTACTTTAAGTATTATTTTGAAGCTAATACTTTAGTACTTTTACTTCCAGGAAGATTTGTGAATTTGTGAAGCACTTTTACAGATTTTTTAAAAACTTTTACTCAAGTAAAATATCTGAATACCGCTCTGTGTTACTTCTGTTGTGTGGACACTGAGCTGCACACATTAGAGTGAAGTATCTATTGATGTGATGATATGAAAACGTGCTCACTCAGTGCTGCGATGTTACATGCTGCCAACTGACAGCATGCAAGTGAGAGAAACACATGACATGACACATACCCTTCCAAGTTATTATTGGAAGACAGACGCGTTGCGACAAGTTACGCATGGAAAACATTACCTCCCCTGAAGTAGAGTTGGCATTGTGGCTGTTGCAGCAGTCAAAGTTCTTGAGCATGGTCGGGATGGTGAGGGGCAGGAGGAGCAGCCAGATGAGGATAGAGATCTGCGGAGATTTCTTCAGAGCTCTCAGGAGATTCTTGCGACCGGGGTGCACCACGTTGAAATACCGGTCGATGGAAGTCACCGTCAGGAAGGCAATGCTGGCCCCGCGGTTCAAAAACAACATGAAAAGCATCGCTTTGCACACCGGGTCGCTTTCGCTCCTCCTCCACCCTTGGATGAAGTTGTATGCTTTTATGGGCAAACAGAAGAGCAGGAGAATATCAGCCAGCACCAGGTTGAACAGGAAGATGTTGTTGGTGTTGGATTTCCAGAATTTCAGCTTGAATATAAAGAGGTGGAGGACGGATGCGTTCAGAGGCAGGGCCAGGATGAAAATCACAATCATGACGGCCGCGTAGATTTTGTACAGTTTAGTGTACTCGGTCCCGCAATCCTCATCAAGCTCGTTAACAGGTAAAGTGGGGCTTGCCATTTGAGCACTGAAATAGGTCATGATTAAATCTGAATTAGAAGCCAGAAAGAGCAAAGTGTTTTTCCCTTAAACTGACAAGGTAAACACTTCACCCTGGTCTCACCAGGCAAACACACACTAACACACACACACAAAAAGAAAAAAACCCGCCAAACAAGTTTCTTCACTGTCTTCAGTTTGAATCCTCTTTTATGTTTAAGATCCCGCTTTTACTCCTCGTGTGTGTTTCTGTTGTCCAAAGTCATTCAGGTTTGACTGTCCTGGTTTGTGAGTGCCAGTATCGGGTCTGGAAGTGATCCTCCTAGTGTGCGGAGCAAATGCTTGACAGCTTCTTTGAGTTTGCCTTGCAGTTCTGCCCCATGCTCGTGGCTCCGCCCCTTCTGTAGCCCAAGGAGGTGAGTCACCAGCTGCTTTTCTACTGCGGGACCAGTGAGGCTGACAAGGAACAAATACTAGCCTGTCAGATTTAAAATACAAATATACCAAACTCTGTTTTTCTTAACAGGAAACTGATAAAACAACACCGAGCGAAGCACAAGCGTGGCGAGGTTTCTTTTGTGATGGAATCAAAGTCTACATACCACGGTCAAGCACCGACAAGCCCCTGTGTGAACCCTGATATGACTTGCAAAACATTTTTTCCTGGCACAAACTATGAGAATTTACCATTTTGCTACTCTGAGGGTTCAGTAAATCCCAGAAGCTACTGACTTGACTTACTGTTTCTCATAAAGGACAGCTTTTGAGCGCGGTCTGAAGCTGCACATCTAGTCAGCAGATGCTAAAAATGCTTAAAAAAACGGGAGAAATTCTGAGAAAGATTCCCCTTAGAGTTCGCAGATGTGGATCCCTGGGAATTGATGATGGATGTAAGTGTAGGCACGAGGAGATGGACATAGCGCAACTGTCAATGTCTTCTACTATGTAAGGAAAAGTAGACGAGGTTGCATGGAATGTCGCGTCCTAAGGGAGGAGGAGAGGGGGGGTTAGTCCTAGGCCTCACATTCAACTCTGCATGCCTCGAACTTTGCATGCTTTAAGCTCCTTCTCTACTTCAGCTACAAGTTCAGGCAGCTCGTTAGAGTCAAACAGGTTTTACAGACGTGACCTCTCTCCAAAATCATGATTTTAAAGCCGCCTGTACACTAGAGACTAGACGCATGAAACGTCAAAGTCATCAGCCGTTTAAGTACCTATAAAATAACTCTCTGTCACATTTCTCTCATGTCATTGAATAGTTTTACTGCTTGGGAGGATTCATGCAATAGTTGACTTTGATCTGGGAGTTAAGATTTATACTAAGCGACTGGAATGCTCGATTTAATTTGTCTCGGCTTGCACCAACAGGCATTCATTTTTTCTAGCTGATTAAATCAGGGTTTAACTTTGAATCATGTTGCACTGAACTTTAAAAGTAGCACAGAAAGAAAAAAGATTATATTTAAACGTCAGTTTAGTTTTTACTCTAAACCTAGATTAAATTAAATTCTGCTGCACCAAAACTTTCAACTGTAATTTGAAATGTAATCCAGGTATTAACCTTAAAGTTACACTTGAGGATTCAAGACTTTTAGAATGACTGTCTTTTTGAGATGGAATGAGCAAAATATCAAATTCCAAGAAGAAAATTGAAAGACAGATTCAACCCAGTTAAGTTTATTTCTCTCAAGACAGTGGTTCAGCAAAAACATGAAGATTCTCATTTTTTCCTTATTGTGTCAAAAGTTTTTTTCCGTTACTGTGCTGTTGTCCGTTTTTTTTCTTCCATTATTTTGCAATAGTGTTCCATTAACTCGGACAACACGTTTTTTCTCAAATTGGAGCTTCTCTGCCGAAACCTTAATGAGTAACGTTAGGCTAACTAACTGACTTCATAACTAGCTTGCTAGCAAACAATGTAACGTGCAACAGCTACATTGCAGTGACATAAATTCGGGCAAACGTTAATTTACCATTTTGGTTTATACTTGGATTTACTAAACAGAGGTTACTTTTGGATTTACTCACGTTAAACCTAGCTTTACTAAACTCTGATTAGAACTAATCTGAGATTGAATTAATCCTTGTAAATGGAACCCAGCCCTTACACTTGACCTTGTCAGATGAGTACCTTTTTTTCATCATTGACCTCCCTTCCTCTCGTGTGCACATTCCTTCGACAATGATTTAATTGTGTATTGGGTTACTCAGTAAACTATGCAGTGCATCAAGGTATAATCAAAGCACAGCAGTCTGGTCAAGCCGGTGCTCAGTAGCACAGCGATACTCACTATCTACCTGGAGGATTAGTTTAGTGACTAGGTTTGATAGCAAAGCAATTTCAGGTTGTATTTAAACACCATATCCCTCATTATCTATCAAACTGGGAACACACACACACACACACACACACACACACACACACATACACACAATGTATTTATTTATTAGTTACCTTGCTTATCATATGGATATTTTTGCTAGGATATTATGATAAATTGAATTACTGTAACATTTTCTTCAACGTAGAGCAACGTGTCAACAAAGTGTATCCTTGTTACCACACGGCACCGACATAGAAAAGAGTGTTACGAGTTGTTACAAGTTCAGCAAACCACAGTTCATTCTTATTTATATTCAATAAAACCTGCAGTGTGTCATACTGCCCCTTTTGTTTTTGTGCTTTCAGATTTGAATCTTGCAAAGTTGGCTCATAAGACGTAAAGTACCATAATGATTAAGTTCATATAGCGTTCTTCATCTTCATTCTGTCAATAAACAGCACACAGATAAGGTGACTGTTGTCGTTTTTTTAAGAAATATTAAAGTGGCAATTGACAAGTTCTTTGTTTTAACTCATCAGTTTTAAGGAAATGTTGATTGAACACTGTAATGGCTATATAATGACTTTCCAATTTAAGAAGAAAAAACTGATTATATACATTCATTAAGAACATGTACTATTACAATGATAAACATTGCATTTTAAAGTTATTGTGAGCAACTTTTAACTGGTTATGAAAACATTCTCAATTCAAAACGATGAGGTCCATATGACCTACATAAGCAAACGAGACCATCAGCAGGAATATTGTCTATTTCTGTGTAGTTATTCTTAATGTCTGTCATCTGGTGCGATTCCCGGACCGCTTGGGGCAAATGGTCAGACCCTGCTGCTCTAAAATGAGACGTTTTCCAAAGGGAATCTGGTCCTCGGAAACACTACCGCTTTTATCTACAGAGAACGTCAAAATCAACAAAAACTGAAAGTTCTTTGTATTAGCTCTAATTAATATGTAATATTTCATAGGTAAATTTTTTAGTTATTGAAATGAACAGTGATTATTCACATAAAGGAACGTGATCATGGCTCTTGAATCCAGCAGGACAGACAGCTCAACAATCACACTAGTGTTCTCAGATTGTCACGCCCACTTGTGACTCCAGTAACACTCCCTGTGAAGTTGTTCCTTCTGCTATAACTCATTCAGACTTTTTCTCACTGTCATCCGTACTATCTCACAGCAGGCTGAAGTGTTTGGCACTCATCCAGTCACATATTTTGGGCTCCAAGCGTGCACACAGTGAAGCTTTTCCTTCTCCTATCCTGCAGATTCACTCCTTTCTGATCTATCAGCATCATATACAGTACTGTGTATAAATTGTCTCCCACTCAGATGCATTTAGATCCAAAGAAGAGACGGCAGACCAGAGACACTTGCCTGCCGCCACAGAGGCCGATCAGACTGTATTCAGACACGGAGACCAGGACCCAGTCGGCCCCTCTGCTAACCCTGCAGACAGGTACTCAGACGGCTGCCCTACAGCTCTGGAGGTTTTTTGGGTTGTGACTCGTAAACCCACTATATGGCAGAACATGTGTGCCACTTATTTGTTACCTTAACTCCTAAACTTGATATTATTTGGTATTTTCTTTTCCAAGTATCATTTTAAATGTTCTTTTTTCTGTCGGGGGGGACCAACACTGATCTTCAGGGAGTGTGTGGAGGAGCAGCTGAAAGTGCATGAAGACTCTGAGCCAAAGCAGCTGCAGGTATATTCCATAATAGCATAGTATGTGCAGTAGTGCCCTGTAGTACCGAAGGACAAGTGGCAGATTAGACACCAAAACATATCAAATCGCCACAACTCAAATGCATAGATTTATTACTGTCACGGAATAAAGTTGCATTGCTGTTCCTTCAATTTATTGAGTGGGACTGAAAATATTCACCAATCTGTTGGATTAAACATAAAAAAAGTCTTCACTATTATTTCAAAAAACTATATCAGCTTTTACAAGAATTTCACAGAGCTGGGACCGAATGCAAATTTCAATATGGAAAACATTTTAGTCGAGTTGTATTGAATGGAAATCAAAAAAATTCAGTCATTTATTTTAATTTCTTTATTATGTCACTGTGTTCTATTGCTCTTTGAATCTCAATTATGTTAATTAAAGGAGAGGAAAACCAAACAAAATGATTCCAGGCTGCCCAAAAACATCCTACCAGTCCAATCAAATCAATAGTTGCCCAATTGGGCAGAAAAACACTGTAATGCATGTTAATAAATGCCAATATCAACATGTGCACGTGACTCTGAAATGATTTTTCTTCCTTTCATTTTTCAGAACCGCAGTGGGATGATGAGGTTGACAGAGAGACGCTACTTCTTGCGGGAGGGTGAGGGCGATTCCAGGATGGACAGAAATAATTTGAAGGTCATCGATCAGCAGGAGGCCCAGAGGAGCGCTTCCCTCGGCCGGCAGCTGCCCGGCGGGAAGTTAACCTTTGGCATCCAGAGTCGCTTCCCTTCCCCGTCCGCTGTCTTTAAAGACGAAGCTTCGCAGCTTGAAGCCTTCCAGTCTTTGACCTTTCAGCCTGATCATGGCCAAGAGTTTGGGACTCCACAAGACTTTTGCCGGACCGCCGAGTGCAGCCGGACGAAGACCCCGACAGAGATCCAGGCTCCGGTTCAGGTCTGCAGCAAAGAACAAACTTACTGCACCACTCCCCTCGTGCCCCAACCTGAAACTCCACCTATCCAACTGAAGCAGATCCCTCATATTCCTGCAACAACAGGCACAGAAGATAAAGGTAGCCAATCACAAGAGAGAAAGTCCAAAGAGAAATCCCGTTTGAAAGAAAAAGATGACAGTGATGATGAGACAGAATGCAGAATTAATCAATCACTCTCTGAGCCAACACTCTCTGTTCGCAAGCCTTTCAGGGAGAAAAGGGTGAGGCGCAAAGAAATGGAAAACGTGGGTGAGACCGCAGGACTGATTGTTGATGAGGACGAGGCGAAAAGTCAGTTTGAATTCACGGCGCCTCATAGAAAAACAGCTGCGCACTCATGTGTTGCCACCTCAGAGGATCTATGGGAACAATCCCTGCAGCAGAACAACACACACGCATGGACATCCGAACGTCCCAGCGCTGCGTATGAATCAAACTCGGTGCATCATTTCAACATCCGCCCACCTATGAGGGACAACAGGGTTTCCCCTCGGGCCTGGAGAAATCAGGAAGTTATTGTTAGTTTTAAGATCTTGGACGACCACATGGAGAGAGTCTCAAGCTTTAACATGGAAACTCTATCCACATGCTGCGATGAAACGAAAACACACTCTCATCTTTGCCAGTGCAGCAATTCGAGACCGGGAAGCAGCACGGGTTCAAACTGGGTTAAAGGTCAAAGGCAAGCTGCTACAACAACAGCGGAATTTTGTCTTGACACAAGTCAAATCCAAACACCTCTGAGACGAAGCACATTTCCCACACATTCCACCACAAGAAGCACTACTGGTGGTGATGGTAGTGGCGGGGATGATGAAAATAACCCACCCTCCCAGTGTCACCAGTTTCCCAAGCCCCCATTCCTTCCTCCCTGCCTCGGCCTCCAGGAATCCCATTTATATCTACCGGAGGCTGATTATGGCAGCGAGGCTGAGGAGGGACAGATGTTCCCGGAGATCCAGAAACAGGATCAGCAACAATCCTCCTCCTCCAGCTCCAACAGAGATGATAAAAGTCAGGGGGATTCTAATGGTAATTTTGACGCATGTTTAAAGTTGCAATCTTGAAGATCTCTGTTTCGCTTTCTTTAGTTGCACCTATGGCGAAAAGCGATAATTGCTGGTGTGTTTCATGATGTCGCTGCCCTAACTGCGTCGTTTGTAATTTCCCCCCCACCCAGGAAGAGCGAAAGTTTGACATAGTGGCCAAACCGTGGAATTACAACTTCCAGATCCGTCACTCAGACTTTTTCCCATAGAGTGACATTGGGAAAGTGACGTCTGTAAATCAGTGGATACTTTTTTTTTTTCCCAGCTCTATTTTTACATGCATGATCGCTACATACACCCAGTTCCTAATCTTGCAATTACAATGGCTTTCAATAGTGGCTCATAGGCTCAAGCTCCATTGTGAGGCTTGAGCCTATGAGCCTGTAACTCATTCGGCGATAGATAGTGACTCAACAGACATTTAGTTAAATGAAAATCCTCCAGATTATTATTTCAGCACATATTCTGCTCTGGTTTTGTTTGAATCTGCATTTTAAAGTTCTTATGGGGCTCCCTCCAGGGTTTAGTTCTTTAAAAAAAATAGTGTTCCATGCTGATTGTTTGATGAAAAGCCATAATTGTGAACTTTTAAGTTCCGCTCCACTCATCAATGTGTTCTGTTTATTGTTACTTCACATTTCAAGCATAGATCACCTGTAAGTATACAGGCAATTTTCATTTGCCTGCCTCTTACAAGCGACCTTTGTGTATTTCTTTATGTCTAGGGGCTCAGAAAATGTTGAAGATACACTCACCGAAACCAAGAAGGAAACCTGACGGACCAGACGTAACGAAAAGGGCACAAACATCAAGGGATTTTCTCAGGTAAAAACTGATGTTCTAAAAGCATGCAAAATAGATTCTTTAATATCTATTTGACATCTAGCAACACAGCACTGGCACGGGAGGTAGGTTGGCATCATTTTCATCAGTTCAGCATAATGCAATGTAATGTAATGTTTTAGCTTCCTTTCTGGTTTATCATCATATCTTTTCTTTCCTTTTAGAGTGCACAGACAGGAAATGATATGCAGACCTAACAAAAAAAATGCCACTGACCTGTTTCAGTAATTCAGCGACATTGTATCAACAGTTTTACAGTATACTAATTGTCAATGGAGGAAGGAGAATTCCTCGAAAGGCCCTGTTAAATTGACTTCTTAATCTAGAACCGTCAATTCAAATTTTTTCAATAATTTATGACCAAAAACACTTGCAAAACTGATATATTTCCCATCAGCCTCAGCTATAATTTGTGTTCAATGCAAATAAGCAAATGTTATCATGCTAACACGCTAAACTAATGATGGGGAGCATGAGAAACTGTAGACTCTTACTCTTGTTTTATCATTATTTTTAATATTTTACATTTTTTCTTAAGTTGCTGTGTTTATGTGCAGACAAGGAGCGGATCAGAACGATGAGGTGGAGAGCAGAGAGCAGAGCCAGGACGTGAGGAATCAACACATTCGGCACAAACTGGAAACCGAGGAAGTCCAGGTCAGTTTTTGGGTGAGAGGAAATGTGTCTCGGCCTTCGTGCAGACTGCAGGCAGAAGCGTCCCAAGCTGGATTTTTTTTTTTTTTGTGAAATCAGATCTTTTGGGCCACTTTCATATGTGGTCCTAAATCAAATACCGGTCTGATTTTTTATGCAATGCGACCTCTGTCTGAACAGCCATGCAGGAATTCAATGCAACTAGCCCTTTACATCATGAAATTTTGGATAAAATCTGTTTTAGTGAGGGAGCGGTGGGACACGATCCCACCACTCAGCTCCACAAAAAGCCATAATTCAAAATGTGTCTCTCTTTCTCGTCATCTTCGTCCTCCTTATCATCTGCTCAAGAATTCGCTGGCCTCCCGTGCACATCAGCTTGTAAATGTAACGGTAAACACGGAGTGCAGTGGCCTCCGTGTTTACCTCATTACAACAGCACGCTGTGCGTAGCGTCTAAGCTCTTCTGCGCATGCGGGTCAGCTCAGGACTGGGACCAGTTCACCCTGGAATCTGATATTGGCCACTTTAGAAAAATAATGGGAACAGCCAAACAAAAAAAAATCAGTTCAGAGCAATAAATCAGAATTGAGCACCAAGGCCTGCAGTATGAGTGCAGCATCTGTGTCAAACCAGACGTAGGTTATGTAGACTAATGTCTATTCTAATAAAAAGATAAAACAATACCTGCATATCCCTCAAGCCGCAAAAAAAATATTGATTTGTCAGCTGTTTGGCTGCAGTGTTGCTCGACAAAAAGCCTTGGCCTTTCTCATGACATTTATTGGCCTGTTTCACAACCACAAACCATAAAGCAGTTCACACCTCCTCTCCTCTTCTCGCCAAGCTGCATACACACATGTGATAGTTACTCATTGACATGATGGAGGTGAGCTGCCTTCTCGTGTGTAACACTTGTGTCAGAGCCTTGCCTCTGTAATAATTTACTATCCTGCATTTCTCCAAAGCTCCCTCCAGTATTTCCTGAAGCCATAGCTATCGGCCACACCTATTGGTTTAGAATATGTTGCAGAGCTGGTACCACAGGTGGTGTATTGTCATTTGCATTTAGTGGGAAACGAGCTCTTTGAAAGCAGTACCTTCCTCCGCTGGACGACAATAGATTGTGCAATTGTTGTAGATGATATCGTGCATGTGACGCAGGATGCTGCTGGGAAATTACCTGTAACTTTAAAAAAAAAAAAAAAAAAAGGTTTTCTCGGAAACCTCTCTCTGTATAGTAAATTTCCATAAAATACAACAACAATGTCTCAAATATGGTGACAAAATCTAATCAACATATATTTTCACTTTGATTAATTATAATATTATTTGTGTACTGTAAGATTTTGAGGATATCTCTTTATTTTAAAAAAGCAGCGTTGTTTTATTTTTGTCATTAGAAGATAATGAGATTAAACAACATTTTATCTGAATATATACAAGCTATGCCAGTAAACAGCGAAGCATGGACAGTGCATTGACACCGATAGTTTAATTTGTATATGTATAAATGTTTTTCTCCAATATGTTCCAGCTGAAAAAGAACAATATTCTAAAAAAGGAAAAATATAATATTATGATAATATAATTCTATTATTCTGCATTTTGACCTCAAGCTTATTGGCTAAGAAGTCGAGTGTTGCACAATGACCAACTGCAAACGGTTAAACTAAGTACTGTAGTTCAGGGAAGTTGACTCAAATCAGCTTCAAGCTGTTTCCTGATAGAGATTCTTGTCGTCAGCTGCAGAGCGGTTAAACACGGTATGGCGTAAATCTGTACAAACATTTACAAACAGAGTCCTACTCCTTCAAGTCGACACGTGAGTCACAACCAGAGCTCTGTGTGTGTGCGTGTGTGTGTGCAGGCCCTCAGGCAGCAGATGGAGGCCCTTCAGCAGCAGTTCAGGCAGAGAGAGAGTGACTGGTCTGAAGTTCGACGTCAGCTGGAGGAGCTGATCAGAGAAAACTCTGAGCTGAGGGAGAAACGAATAGTCACGCCGCAGTGCAGCCCAGTGGCCGGCCGATGTACTGCACAAACACGCACCCTACATCAGGAGGGTCAGTCAGAGGTAAAATATATACATGTTTGTCTTCTCTTCAGGTCACAAATCACATGAATCACATCAACATGGAATCTCCCCCCGATATCCTCCTGATTAATAGTCATATTTGACCCTGAATTGTGGTGCCTTTCAGTATACACAGCGATAACCGCAATAACTCTTCCTCACACGGTTTGTTGGACCAGACTGACATCATGGGGGGGTGCATGAGTTTGTGCTGGATCGCCTCAAATGACAGAAAAAACTGAAAAGAAAAGAAAAATAACATAACAAAACATAATAACTTACCCCTAATGGACTGGGGGAGGCCCAAGGCAATGACACCCATGAGATTAAAAGATTAACAAACTAAATCCAAAGAGACTTGGTTAGACTTCATCGAACCCCGTACTATTCATTGATTCATTTATATATATATTTATTTTTACTTAACTATTGTTATTATTATTATTATTATTATTATTATTAATAATAATCTAACTATTCATATATTTATTTCTCTCCTTCTCCTCGCATACCTGCACATTAAAATCTGCACCATATTCAAATCAAAACGTCTGTTTTGTGGTACACCTTTGTCCATCTAATTTGGTTTTATGTCACACTGACAACAAATAAACTAAATATCTCTCCTCACAGACTGGTTTGGTAACAGTTTCTGTTCGTACCAAAAAACGAATGAGGTGCAGACATTCAGATAAAAAGAGAATGCATATGGAGTGTATGGACCAATATTATGGGAGGACAGAACTGTCCCTACCAATGTTTGACCAAACTTCTCATGTAACGTTTGCGTCATCTTCAATCGCACAGAGCGACTGAGGAGCAGAATCGTAGAATTGTAGCAAGCTGTGAGGTCACCAAGGTCCGGACTTACAGTAGTGAGATTTATGCCTTATCAAAAGTGTTTTCTGTTAGTATCATTTTTATTGGGCATGGCGATTTTTTTATATAGAATATTATTCTCGTAATATTACAATGTTTTTCTCAAAATATTGAAACTATTTCCCGACTTCCCAGAGTACACAGATATAAAAAAGTTTTAACAGGCTGAAACACATGTAAGCTATTAAATTCCAGAGGTTTATAAATGAATTAAAATAAAGTTAATTTATCATTGAGGTGAATAGGTGCCACATGCACATTTAAAGAGGTTAAAAACACAAAAGAGGAGGAAAGAGAAAAAAATGCCTACAGGCAAAAGAAAAGATGATCTACAGGAGAATAAATATAAAAAAATACAGAATGTTTCAGAGCCTTACTGCATTATGTTCCATTATATTTTTATATGTTGAATTATCACCTGGCTTTAGTGTTTTCCTTATGATAAATAAAGACTTTTCCACCATTAAAGGCTGCAGAATTTTGTGGGGGAGGACCCCTACACTCCTCGCTTCAATATGTGAAACCAAACCTACGCCCTTGCCTCTCATACACACTACTTAATCCTTTTCATTTTACTGCCGTGTAAATCTGGTTGGTATCAAATGATTCAAGTACATAATACACCGTTAAGTGGTCTTGAAGCACCCGGGCAATAATTTATGAGGACGGACAAAAGGTGGTGTCAAACCACTGACTGACCTTATTACAGGCTTATGCAGTGCAAGTCGATACGCTCCCCGTGCCAGCCGTGTCACTGCCCAAACCTGATTTAACCTTCCCAACTTAAAGGGCGACTTAAAGTTGTCAATGAAATAGGAGAAAAAAATACATCAAGGATTCAGGCTCTTTCAGTGGTAATTTGGATCATATTTAATTTAAATAATAATAATTTTAAAAAACGTAATTTCCGTAAAAAAGATGTACATTTTCCCTCAAAATGATTCAGAAACAAGTATTCAAACAAATGTTAACCTGCTACAGCATCTTGTAGAAATTAGTCTAAATCACCAAAGTCTTTAAATCAAAAACTGGACGACACTCAGACACCGTTTTCACAATTTTGCACTGATGAAGATGTCATTATCTCCCGAGATGGAGCAGCTTCTCTCCAACGGGTGCGGCCTGGTGACTCAGGCTGACTGGATACGTAAAGTAACTTCTGCAGACCAGAAGACGAAAACAGTCACATTCTTCAATGGCGACGTCAAACACATTTTGGAAGATGGGAAAGTGGTGAGCTCTGTGGCTGCCTTTGTTACCTTTATGCATGTTACAACACTTTTTTAGTAAAAGATTATTTTTTTAATGTTTTCATGGTTTGTTTTAATTTCTGTGCCTCATTGACCTGATCACACAAAGATGTTAATATTGATTTACTGATTTGGATCACTTAGATCATGCATATGTGTGTTACAGGTGTATTACTATGCTGCTTCACAGACGACACACACCAGCCACCCGAGTGGTCTGGAGGTCTTTCACTTCCCCAACAAGCAGATTGGTAAGAGAGCGCCTGGACTGACTAATCTACAGCTGTCATTGTTTGAGTATTATGTTTCATGTCATATAGTCCTCATCTTTAAAGCGTCTATAATTGATATTTTTAACAACAATGTATCAAATATAAAAATGAGGCTTTACACTGAGTTTGTTTAGCTCTCCGGCCGCTACAACATGTATCTATTGATTTTTAGACTTGTTAAATTTGACAATATTCAACGATACATTGTAGCAAGACATAAAATAGTCGCACTGATGCACAATCACCCACAAAACACATACAGGGTTATAAAATTACATATTTTACATACTGGACAATATATCATTGTATGGTAGACATAAGAGCTACGTCTGCATTCAGAGAGGATATATCACCTTCAAGTTTCCAAAGCTTCTCCAAAGCTCACAATTCTCCCAGAATGGAAGAGAGGGACTCCTAACCTCATCAAATTTGGCAGATTACATTTTCATTGTGTATGTTAATTTCCTGGCTGCTACTTTACAGCTTTAGTTCACTTTTACCGTTCTCATGGTGCATTTGTTTTTGCAACAGAAGGCAGCTTATTTCAGAGGAAAAGCTCTTAGAAGCAAACAGCAGACAGATGCAGTTAGTGACTAGCTGGGGGACATAATGGAGCACCTAGCAGCTTGGTCAAAAACAGAGCTAAAAGAGAAAGAATACTGGACTCACATTCATCAGATAGACACAAACACGACTCAGAATGAATGATCATGTTGCTAAAAAAGCAACTGTGTGCCATATATATATATATATATATATATATATATATATATATATATATATATATATATATATATATATCAATCAATCACCTTAACAGGTAATGATGTATCAAATCTGTTTCTGCTGCCCCCCTGTGGCCAAAAATATCAGTTATTGCAGGTTTAAATTAACGGCTTTACAAATATAGATGTAACGATAAAATATAAAGAATATTTAATACCTAATATCTATCATAGAACCGACTGAACCCAATTTATTATGATTTAATGACAAACTGACAACGTAACGTATCAGTTGGCCAACATCTCTGACAGACAATGGAAAACGTTTGCAGACTTGCCCCTATATGACTACAGCTCATAGTATAGTCTTTCATTCATAATGTGTCTCCTTCTGAAACAGAGAAGCGACACCCTGGGGGGAAGAGAGAGATCTTATTTCCAGACCAGACCATCAAGTATCTGGAGCCTGACGGCAGCGAGAGGACGATCTTCCCTGACGGCACCATCGTTCACCTCTCACCGTGAGACTGAAGTCGCTGCTTTATTTCATTATATCAGCTTCAGGGTGTCTTTAGGGTCAGAATGCCAGTGGAACCCAGGAACACGAGCTGTCATTAAAGTGGCAGCTAACTGCTTTCCTCATGAATAAATGACACCGTGAGGTAACCAGTAAGAGGGCAGACGCTGACATAATGGAGTTTTGATATCAAACCCTTAACGTTTGGTTGAGGGAATGGAAAAATCCTCTTATTCTGCAGTCTGACAGTATCTCATCTGTAGTCTGTGTCTGTAATATTCAAACTCAGGTCTGGTGAGCGTGCCAAACTATGATTACTAGCTTCATGTTGTTCGTAGATGCCAATATGAACCTGTTGTGGTTGTGTTGATCATAAAAACATTATACGGGGCCTAATCACAACCTGAAAGAAGTCATTTGTTCATTGTGCCTTCTGGGTCGTCGTCTCTTCTCCAGGTCAGGCGAGAAGATGGTCGATTTCCCCAACGGTCAGAGAGAAACCCACACTTCCCATTACAAGAGGAGGGAGTATCCTGATGGGACGGTTAAGACCATCTACCCAGACGGACGACAGGAAACCAAGTACGCATCAGGCAGAATACGCACCAAGGAAAAAAGTTAACATCTGACATTTTGAATCAATGTGTTTGTTGTGTGAGGTGGAGAGGATGTGTGTGGGTGGGTGTGTGTTTGGGGGTGTAGTGCTGGGAGGAAATACTTTTAGTAGATTACAGATTACAGATGTTTACACATTGTAGATTTAACTTTGTATTTTACCCTCATGTAGCAAGTTACTTCATTACTAATTATTTATTTGATATATATTAAATAAATATCACACAATAATGATTCAATATAATTATGATCACTTTTCCACATGCTGAACACTGATGACAAAAGGATTGTGTAGCTTTTGCAGCTGCTAAACCTGCACAAATAAGACAAACATTTTTGTTGTTGTAATTGTGTAGTTCTCAAAGTACACGCAAAAGGTGAGATGCACCCTAACCTCTAAAATTAACTACTTTATTTTAAGATGCACATTTTTCAAAAGCTTTATGTAATTTATTCTTTAATCTAGCCCTTATTTTACTTGAAACAAGAGGAGAACATGTATTATTAGACTATTATTTATAATTCATCCAGTTAAATTTGAGATCTGACAATAAATATTGTTGAAATATTATTCAATTGAACTTTCTTTATTTGATTTGTCAGTTGTTGACTACATACAGACGTTGATACAACTGCTAGTTTACTTCAATACATATGGGACTAAATCATAGAACAAGTTAGACATTATTATGATGTTCTGGACCTTTGCACGAGGAAATTCTCTAACTGGACCT
Source organism: Cebidichthys violaceus (assembly GCF_023349555.1). NCBI lineage: Eukaryota > Metazoa > Chordata > Actinopteri > Perciformes > Stichaeidae > Cebidichthys > Cebidichthys violaceus. The sequence goes on along the minus strand of NW_027176307.1, from coordinate 3,365,776 downwards.
CGTTGAACTCTAATTGAATACCCCGGATATAAACAAATTATTATTTTCCTTCTTCCTCTGCCAAACAAAAAGGCAAATTGCACTCAACTGCAAAACTTTATGGGCGTGTTTGCGTTGTAATATCATCAACATCTATTGTGAATAGGACCTTGAGACGGAGAAGATAGCACAATTCATGGTGCTGTCAGGGGTCGTAATCCATTCTTTGTGAATTGGCCCCTGAATGTCTGGAAGACTTTTTCTTGGGAAGATACTTTGGCGTACAGAAGTGATGTGTACACTTTCACTTTCATAGATTTAACAGAAACTAAAAGAAAACCAAAAAACTCGAAGGAAAAAGAGCTCAGTGCTTAGCAACACATCTGGAAAGTGGGTTTTAAGTGGGTTTAAAACACTGACTGAGCAACGGGGGATCCTTCGGCCCCCACAGCAGTGCATCAAAGTCTTCGCCATCCGTCTCCTTCTTCACCTCCTCCTCTTCCCTCCTCAACCTCTCGCCTGGTGTGGCCAACTGGGCAGTGAGCTTGTGAAGCTCCTTTATGACCACCTTAACATCCAGCTCATGCCGTGAGGCCCTCAGAGTGGTGGCATTAAACGGGAATGTCCGTATGAAGTCTCCGACTCTGAGCGGAGGATTGTGTTGTCCGCTCAGTCCTGGGGTCCTCTCCATTACTGCTCCGTGACTCCCACTGCGAAACAACCACAGCATTTGTTTGTTACCCTATTTGAATGTTTGGAATTGGCTGGTATTTTCTGCCCTCAAGGCAGGTTACATTTTTATTATTTTCAAGCCATAAAATGTACTTTTTAACATAATGCACAAAACTCTTTGACTCCAAAACAATATTTAAGTCACAAGAAACTAAATGTTGTCACTGAAACCAAGAATTATGTAATAATAATGATTTTATTACATTCATGCATACTTGATTAGGATGTCTGTTATATTTGGGTGAAGATCTTCCCTGTGGACAAGTTAAAATCTGCATTTTTTACATGTATTTACCTGTCAATGTTGGGGAGCTTTGACCGTCTAAATCCCAGCTCCCTGTGTGGGGTATCGCGTATCGAACAGGAAGCATCTGCCTCTCCAGAGCGCTCCGTCTCAGCTTCTGTTTCAGCGTCGTCGTGGCTTGTAACCTCAGACACACAAAGACTCCTGTGCGGTGCGAGAGCCGGACACGTCCGTCTGTTCACCACTGTCCTTGAGCACGGGCCGAATATCAGGTTCAGGGTCTTGTCCCTGTGGGTTTCGTTGGCTAGTCTGCCCCTGGTTGCATATATCTGGTTTGAGTCAACAGGGGGAAGGCGTCTTTGGTAGTCGGCCCCAGAAGCATGTTGTCTGGACTGTCTTTGGTTCATCTTTTCAGGCTGGCGAAGAGTTTTTATAAGAGGGAGTGTCTGTGACTGACCACCACTCCTTCGCTTCTGAATTTTGGTTACTTCAAACTTGGAGAGCACGGGTGGTGTTGGAACATGCGAGGAGCGTTTGGCACGGAAACAAAGCCGCTTGTACCCATGTCTCCAACAGGCCCTCTCTCTCATGCTGTCGCTTAATGTGTAGTTCATCAAGTCAATCAGGTCGCTGATCAGCCCTCTCTTAACTGTAATATCCGCTTGGCAGTCCAGAGTCAACGCAGGGCTGTAGTTCACCTCCAGCAGCCAAGGTTTCAACGTGACGTCGACGAGGATGTCGAAGCCAAACAGCTCCACGCAGTTTGGACAGGAGGGGACGGATGGAGCGATGGCGAGGAGGGTCAGGGTGACGATGTTGTTGATCCTCTGCCACAGGAGGAGCTCGTTGATGTCCTGGCTGTGGAGAAAATGCCTGAACTTGCTCATGGTCCACTTACATCCTTGGCCCACTCTCCCCTTTGCCGCCTTGTAGAAGGGGCCGAACTTGTTGATGCTGGTGTTGGTGAGGTGAGCGTACAGGTTGCGCAGGGATGACAGGTTGTACTTCTCAGTGGCGAAACGCACCAGGCCTTCTTGGTGGATGTAAACGGTCAGCGGGTGAAAACTCTTCACGCACACGTAGATCCGCAGGTCGAACTTGTAGCCGGAGATCAGCAGGGGTTTGCTGATGTAGTGCTGCACGATCACAGAGCAGTCGTAGACCAAGTCCTTAATGTCCTCGAAGATGAAGATCCCCCGGCCTCTGGAGAGATCCACAGGCTTGCATATCCAGTAGACGGACGGCCCCCTGGTCACACGCAGGTTGTTGTATTCAGACAGGAAGCGGGTGTAGTGGTTGGGGAGGATGAAGGCGGTGGGACTGAAGTCGTAGAGAGCTGAACCAAACGTGGCTCTCATTCTCCTCAGGTTGCGAGCCAAGCAGTCCTTCCAAAAGAATTACAAATCATTCTCTCAGGGTGTGATCAGGAGATCAAACTCTTTTTAACTGATTTCTCTTTAGAAACTTTTTGGGTTTGGTATCCTTGGCAAAGGCCCCATTTACACCTGGTATTGCAAAAACTTGGTTATGTTTAGGCATCATAACTACTCTGTTCAGTTTAGGAAAAGATTGTAGTTTGGATTAAAAATACCAGAATGTTCTATATCCTGCCCCATTTTTTGCATAGTTGAGATTAATTAATGCAATAAAAACTCGTAATCATATATTTTTAAAACAGATTAATATTTTGGGAATACTTCCTCTATGATATATCAGTGTTGAAAGTCTTGACAAACCTCATAATATAAAGTACAAACACACTCATGATTCTGGTGTCTGTCGAAAAGCACAAAAAAAGTCTGCCTTTCTCTAACTCACAAAGTTATCACATGTGACCATTATCACCTTGCGTGTGATGCCAATAGTTTTGGGATGGTGGTTGAGGCGCTGCCATGGCAACAGGTTGTGATACTCTGAGTTTCGAAATGCAGAGCCCCGCCAGTAGAGGTTCCAGTCTTCCTCCTCCCGTTCTTTTTGGTCATATTCCTCCCATCCTCGCTCCAGAAGCACCTCCCTCACCACCTCTGGTCCTCTGTCATGTAGTCTGAACACCAGGGACGCGGCCATGCAGCATCGTAATCTGTAGCATGGGATGAATCTAAATTCACACTCCCTTCTTTGTCAAAACTTAGTCAAATTTAAACACTCAGGCATGAAACACATTGTCAGTGGGACTTGTGCCTCCAGAAGAAATCATCTCAGCTGTCCACCACGAATAAAACACTTAGAAATACCACTTAGAACTCATAGAAAAGGACATTTAAGAATCACATTTGAAAGTTTTCCTCAGTGTAAAATCAATCCAGTGATAGTTGTCTTTACATCCATTGGTACATTACAAAATTACAAAAAATTTTACAAAATTTTGGCATACTGTTTATGGGGATAATGTGCCAAAAGGTAATCAAAATATGAGCGGTGTATGTAAACTAAAGCGTTTACATGTTAAATCCAAGAAGCCCACATAAACCTGACACTTGCACAGACCGAGGGATCTGACTATCTTCTGTGGGCCAGCTCACTAACTGATAAAGTAAATGTTTTTAACTTTGTCACTTCACTATGTTTTTTAAAGAACAAAAAGTCCTGTATTTCAGACTGATTAACAAATGCACATGTTACAGTAATGGTCACTTTACAAGCCAAAAACATACTGAGGCAGAAAATGATAACAGAAATCTGAAGTTCCCATTTCTCAAATAGATGTACACAAACTGAGAATTTGCAATATTGAAAATAAGACCGTCTTACCCTTTAATGCACACTAGTCTTCCATCCTGCCAGGTAAATGAAGGCTAGACAGTAAGAGACTCTTTCACAGTGTGTGCTCTTAGCTCCTCCTACTGTAGGTCATTGTCAGACAGGTTTAATGAACAAGTAGCAGGACAATGGTTGTTAGAGTGCCTACTGTGTTCGCTCTGTATTGTTGTAAACCGGTTATCGTAGAAATAAACTGCTGCAGTAATTTAATACTGAGGAATGTTAATACAATACACTGTGTAGCACCTTACATACACAAAATGTAGCACAGTGCTTTACACTAAACAGAAAGAATGTACATAAAATGGAACACACTTGATAAAGTATATGATGCATGTTGTACAGTCCTACCATCAGTCAAAGTATACAGTGCATGTAGGAATATTGTGGTGATACCAAAGGATAACGTACAAAAGGACTATTTTTGCTATGAGTTGAAATACATTCAGTGGCCGCTACATTAATCACCCTTAAACACATTTGGTTGAAAGAGAGTCATCAAAAATAAATACAGCACTATATAGACACAAGGAAATTTAGAGTGCTCTACAGCAGCATAGAAACATTTAAAAAAGAAAAAAAAAAAAAAAAAGTTTAAAAATATATGTATTGATTTACTGAAAACTGTTGAAATGTTTTATGCTCCAATTTAAACTAGCTGACAAATTCAGCAGACCTCAGTGATTCAGTTAGTTTACGACAGATGGGGAGCTTAGAATCTACAAGCTGCTTCACCATGCTTTCACTTTGGGAACAGAGTAAACCTGTCCCAGATGACCCGAGGGGTCCGGACGCTTCGTGAAGTAACTGATGCATTAAGGCCCGAGACCATTTAGTGCTTTGTAGATGAGTTCAGACCTAATGGGTCTAATGTGATGCATTTGGGCCAGCAGGTACAGTGTGCTAGAAAAAAAAAAAAAAAAAGAAAAAAAAAAAAAGCCAGGCTCTTTATGATTTTATTAACTCTCCCAACAAATGCAGGTCAACCAACAGCCAGCTCACAGCCATTTCATCCGCTCATCTGGAAGAAAAAACATTTTATTTGTATAGCACTTTCCACACCGGGAGCACAAAGTGCTTCCCATAAACTACATAAGTAAAAATATAAAAATAAGAGCCGCAAAATACATAGTTAAAGAGACTATAAAAAAAGATTTAGAAATAAAAATCTAACTTTTAAACTGAAAATCAGATGCTTGCGCAACAGAGCAGTACTGTGTAAACAAGACTAGTTGTCAGGTGAAAAGGCAAGTTTATATAATAATGTGTTGCTAAAACGGGCCTTAAAAACGCAGAACCTGTCATCAGATGGAATATTAACTTAGAGACGGGATGCAAAGCACGAGTAAGATTTTAAAGTGGATCCTAAAAGAAATGTCTCTGTATTGTTGGAACACGTCCCGCCTGCTTGAACTGACACACTGAACAGAGTTATGAGATGAGTCGTGTAGTGATGACGTTACCACAGTGGTAGAGTTTGTTCAGCTTCTGTATATCCAGATTGCTGAGGTGTGTTCTCTGACCCATGGTCACCCCACCCTGCTTCGACAACAGAGTTGGACTCCCATCTTGAGTGAAATAATACCTGCAATAAAACAGAATCTCTTGTTCACCCTGACCTGCTGTTAAATATCTAACAAAAAACTATCCATATTTAGTTACTATTAAAAAAAAAAAAAAAAAAAAAAAAAAAAAAAAAAAACACCCAACAACTGATGACTGATCTACTGTGACTGGGTGTCAGGTCTAAATAAATGACAGGTATGACTTACGGTCCATAGTGCATTATGGAGTCGAGGTCATATGGCAGGTTCAGAGTGTTTCCACGTTTCACCTTGAAGTACCTCTCTTTCCCTTTTAAAATAAAAAAATAAATAAAAATAAAAAAAATCAGAAACTACTGATTACTTTGGTCTTTTGCAGTCAAGTTAAGAATAAAGTAGCTTTGTCCAAATGTTTCATACCAATCTCCTGAATCTTTGACACCTTTTAGTTTTGTTAATTTAATATACATATATTTTTTTATTGTCTCATTGTGAAGCCTTTAACCTAAAAACATGATGCGTCGGAACAGAGTTCCCAGAGAAAAAGTTTACAGAATGCACATACAATTTGGTGCTGGCTTGTGTTTCTCAAAAAGAGGGAATTGCAATAAATTAAGTGTTCACCTGCTTTGATGTTCTGCCACTGCACAGTGACGTGCCAATCCCGGTCATTGCGGCTGTGTTCATGATGCAGTCCCAGAGCATGAATGATCTCATGGCAAAGATTCCCTATGCCGCACGTTGGGCCGAAATACAGCGACTGGTCTCCTCCTTGACAACCGACGTAAGAGGCACAGCTACAGAGACAAAACAGGAGGCCAGTAGGATTAGAGTCGATTCACACAAAAGTACAAAAAAGGCATTTCCCTCCCTTACCTCGGCTGGTATTAAGCCAGGTAGTAAGTTCCGTTTTATTTACATAGATTTAGTTTATTATACCTTTAGTCAGGATGGTCATTTTTCTCCTCTGGTATACAGCGAGGACCATCTTGAAAGATTATTAAATGAAATAGCGAGAGTGGGTTTGCAGCATGATATGCATAATCCCTTTCTTTGAGCAGGGATTAAGTTTCATGAAACGTCACATCACTGTAGTCAAATACAAATGGGATGCTTTTTTTTTTTTTTTTTTTAAATGGCTGAAAGCTTTTTCAGTAGATCATCAATACGCACATTAAACGTGAACTTTTCATCAAGCCATATTCCTAGGTGTTTGTAGGATGTGACTCTATACACGTACCTTCCAATGTCAACATAATGGAGTTGATTTTAATTGATAAATTCCATTTAAAAAAATAAAATAAAAATTCAGCAGCATCTCTTTCCATGAATAGAACACACACACACACACACACACACACACACACACACACACACACACACACACACACACACACACACACACACACACACACACACACACACACACACACACACACACACACACACACACACACACACACACACACACACACACACACACACACACACACACACACACACACACACACACACACACACACACACACACCAAAATACTTCCCAAAGACAGGGAAGTAAAAGCAAGTTTAAAGAAAACATTTGAGTGTGTAAAAACTAAGACTAAAAGTCTGGAATTATTATTTTTTTTACTGGCTTTTAAATCAAGTCCAAGAGATGTGACCACATCACACCGTTTTAGCCTTGTTGCAGTACATTTTAGAGTCGTTAAAAATTCTATGGATTGATATTGAGCTTCTTCAAACTAAAATCAGAGAGCTTATCTTGATTTGTTACTTTACCAGAGTGTGTTACAGTTTTATAACATTGAAGTTTTAATTTGCTCTGTGAATCACTTTGCAATTTGAGTTAGAAAAGTTTTTCAAGACAACATAATATATACATTTCTGCCTGACTTCATTATAATATGGGTGAACTGACCCTTTGTATAAAAAAAAAAAAAAAAAAAAAAAAAAAAAAAGAGAGGACATGTTTCTCACCCTCTGCCATTCCTGATATTGACGTAGTTCAACTCTGTGGTATATGGTCTGAAGCGAATGCAGGTGACATCTGATATCATCTTGAAGGCAGAGAGGATGTTAGCCTTTCGATGAGCTGTTGAGTGAAGGAAAAAAAAAAAAAAAAAAGGGGGTTTTGTGATCTGCACTCTAGTGGTCAGACACACTGGATCAACAAAGACCCACCCAGCTCAGAACTGATGGTGTAAGGCACGACGGCATCAGACCACAAAGTCTCCACAGCATTCCTGTCCTCCTGGAAGTTAAGACAGATAGACACCATTAATAGTTCCACACAAAAACTCAATTTCTAGTCTTAATGCTAATATTGACTGAGAGAATATTAAGATCAAGCTTGTGTTGGAAATGTTCCTTCCCGTCTCTGGTTCATCTTACCGGAATCAAAATATCTCCCTCATCGACATTTTTTTTTTCTTGAAAGTCTGACATGGGGGGGGGGGGGGGGAACAAACAACAAAAACTGTAAGTTGCATCTATGAAAAAATAAATAAGATACACATCATATTTTGAATTTACCTTCTAAGGTCTCTGCACTGACCCGCTGTGGCTCAAGCATTGAAGTCCCGTTACCTGCAAAAATCTGAGAATTTAATCACCGTTTTTAAACACAAAGTCTGAAAGAAACCAACAGGCACCAACCTGCTGCAGGACTAGACCCATTATGGGTGTGATTCAAGAGGATGACGTCAACAGAGAGAAATCAGTTCAATTCTGGTCATTAAATGTTAATTTATTTTGGCATGTTCATTGTTTGTAAAATATACCAGACGATCTACCTTGCAAAGCTGCTGTAGGGGCTGGCTTGGACACATCAAGCGTAGAAGTGACAGTGATATTATCTATGAAAATATGAGAATTCCTCATCAATAATTTGTATGTTCGCGTAAAAATAAGTGCAAATCAGTCTGGCCAACACAAACCTGTGGAGTGACTGGAAGCCTCCTGGGTTGGATGTACAGGTACACCACCAACAGCTGCATGAAGAGAAAGAGAATATGATCATCATTGTTCAGCACAAGATGTGGTTTGAACGCTTGAGTTTGTACCTGTCGCCGTGCAGATGAAGACCAAAAACCACATAGTGCAATACGACTTGAACAAAGACAGAAGCTGTGAACCTAAACGCCTCAGCTGGCTGTCCTTATCTGATAACCATCAGGCCTCTCAACAGGTGTGATCACTTCACACTGATTATGAGCTCCAGACAGGACTGCAGAGGGCGCTACGCTTTGGTGTCTGCCATTACTCTGCTTTTTCTTTCTGTTGTCGTGTTTCAGTTCTTTGGGTGCAGGCGTCTCCAATGCTGGCTGTAATCATTCCCTCTGTTCACACTGGCCATTAAAACAGCCATTCATGAGGTTTCTCAATGAGGGTTTTAGTGTAAGTGATGGAGGGCCAAATCCATCCATCTAATTCTGTGAAAAACAGGAGACAAATAAAGTAGGTCTCCACATCGACATGTTACACATTTTTGTAAAATGCACATATGTTTTTTCTATCCTCTTTAACTCTTTTACCTACTTGACTTGGCAATGAACTTTAAATAAATTGTTAATTTCAATTGTCATACATACAGGTACACACATGACAATTAAGCCACCCTCAGCATTCAGGAGCAGTGGGCTGCTCTTGTTGCTGATTCTGATGTCCATTGCCCCAGTCTGGGGAAGTTTTAGAAGACTTTATTTGGCTAACTGAAACTGCTGAAGACACATTAAATAAATGTGTAATACATTTTTTGCACAGAAGAAGGACTGTGGTTTGTGCCCCCCCCCCCACCCCACCCCACCATTGAAAGCAGCTGGTTTCAATGCTTATGTGGGCACCGGACTAAGGAAAATTCTGAACTTATCCTTTAAAGTATTTTTTAAGAGCACTTTCCAATGTCAGTGTTGAGCCCATGTTGCGGTTATTATTCTTTATAAACTTGCCTTATGCATTCAGAAATGTTCCAAATATTTTTCTCATGCTCTTGTTGTGAGAGACTCGTGGGTGGCGAAAGCCATATGTGGTCAATACTCAAAAATGGATGTACAGGAGGGGAATTGTGGTGATCTAAGGGTCTAAGAGGCCATGCAATTGCACTATCCCTGAGTTTGGATTGGGAACTTTGTTGCACATCTATTTCCTCTCACCCTTCTAATATATAAAAGCTCCAAACACAATGCCCCTGACAGCTCTTGAGGATCTGTTTTAGTATGTAGTAACAAATGTAAAGAAGAGTATAGAAAAAGCAAACATGTCCAGAGTCAAGAATGAATAAAGGATTAAAGCTTTTTCAGCAACTGAGAATATAACTGAGGGGAAAATACCTAAATATCCAACATTCTTTAGACAGCTGGCCTTGAATAAGCGAAGTGATGAGTAAGAGTTTTTGTCGTGTTCCGTCATGGCCACTAGAGGGCGCAATGTGACACCTAAAGGCTCCATTTAAATGGTTGTGTGTTTTTGTCCTGAGGTGGTACTTACAGGAAGCTGAATCTTTCTCCCAAACTGAGGACTGACTCTTCACAAACTCTACTCATGAAATTATAATGAAATGATAATGTTGTATAGATGGTTAAGGATGGATGGTTATGGCTATGGAATGCTGCGTTCAGGTATTACTTAAGTGGACACTTAACTGGAAAAGCAGCATACCTCTTCCTTTAAATGGCAAACACCTGAATGACGCTCTGTTCTTGTCATCAATAATGCTGCATTCAAGTGCGATAAAGACGGTGGATATATTTTCTAATATAAAATGTTTCATCTTTAAACGGTGTATTAGTTATTACTTATCATTTATGCCCATGTGATGTGTCTATGTGATGGCCCCACGACCATATGACAATGTCTTGTTCTTTCTTGAACTGACATCACTAATATATCACAAATGTATATTTTAAAGAGAAAGAGAGAAAACACTTGCAGATCCTGAACCCTTAGTATGCTATATATAGAGATTTTTTTTAAAGTCAGTCCCCTAAAACACTGGAAGCCTACATGTCCAATCAATAGTGTGGTGGATTAGATCAGAGGTTTGGGAGATGGCCCTTGAGGGGGGCTCCAAACTGTTATATTTTGGGGGGGGGGTTAGGTCTAGTTCTGTCCGATCTGTAGTGGAATCAGAACATTTGGCACTTTTGCTTCTGAAAATGACTTGGTCGATTGATTGGCCCACTGTAAAGTACGTTCATCATAACACAATCATTCATTTTGTTTAGTCATTAGTGCTATGTGCAGTGGTGGTTTGATATTGACACTCTGAAGACATAATCAGTGTATTTGCAGACTTTTGCAGGAAATCTCCCCTCCAGATCAACAGAGCCACAGAGGACTTTCTACAACTGTTTTCGCAGACTTAATATTGCTCTCTGTCATGAATTTCCAGTTTTTAATTTACTTTGTAATGTAAGATTTGCTGTACAATTCAAAGAGCTTAAAAGCAGATGTTCAGCACCATACAAAAATTCCAAACCTTAGTTTTTAGCTATTATTATTTGATTATCCTCAAGTAAAATGTTCATTTCATTACATTTACCTGCAACAGAGTATTGCAACAGAGTATTGCTACACTGTGTACATTGCTTATTTTACTCAAGCAAAAGATCCGAGTACTTTTTCCCATAGTACTTGTCCCACTACTGCTTGTATATAAAAAAAAAACACAGACTGTATGGTGAAAACCTCCTTCCCAATAAACGTGATTCTGATTTAGATTCCCAGTTTCCCCACAGACCATGAAGGCGGCATCAGTCAGCATCATGAGAGTCATGTGATGTCCTGTCATGTGGTGCATTCACTTCCTACTGATTTGCTCCACAGCAGACAGACTGCCGTATCATGTCGTCTTAAGCGCCACAGACTGATATCCACCGCTGTAAACATGTTATTTCTGTGTAAATCTAACCGTTTCTCGCCTCTGAAGCTGGTTCTTTGGTTAGTGGCGTGTCTGGGATGTTTGTCGGTCCGGTCCGGAGCGGAGGAGGACAGCAGCAGCCCGTGGTACCAGGACCTCTGCAGGTAACGTTATGGTCATAGCTAACGATCACACCTCCGACTGATACACTGCAGCTAGAAACAAAACAAATTACGGGTAACGTTACAGCGTGTCATGCTCTTCCGTAGCTACACCGATCGTCACGCTAGGTTTAATTCACAAATGTATCAGTTGGTGATTTATTTGCTTCTTGACGATGTTACACCCGGTTTCACACGACCTCATTATACGAATGTCTCCTGTTAAACGCGGCTTATAAACAACCAGCGGACTCTTTATTTCAGTGACAATATCAACTTTTAAAATCTTACATTCAGCGACCGCTTTCAATGGTGTAAGCTAGCTAACAAACCCAATAACAGCTGTATAGTTTGTCAAAACGTGCTGCTTGATACGTTTTAAGCAGCCAAACTTAATGTTGAAGGATATGAGTCTCGAAACTCAAATGATCTCGAGCCAAAGCAGTTAGCTTACACTATTATGTGTTTTATTAAGCTAATATGTAGCTAACTGCTAACGTTACATGAAAATTGTCATGTAACAAGCTAACGCTAAATGTTAGCAACCTTAAATGACATGGCTTAGAGGAGGACAAAGAGAGAGCAACACTACAGTATGTAACGTTATTTATTTCACAGTTTAAATAAGGACTACAGGCTCCTGTACTGGAGCTCTGTTCAGGCTGCTGCTGCTGCTCAAATATTGACTCAGCAATAAGGCTGAAGTGATAATCAGTAACCTGTAACGTCAGGCTGGCTCAATGTCACTTCCTTGTTTTGGTGGCATTTGCAGAAATGGTCATAAGAATAGTTGATATGGGATAATGCAATGCTATTATGTCTGTGTTCTTCACTAGCTAATAAGGTGGGTTCACTTAGAGGCGTTTGAGCTGCTTGCTCATTTATTTTTTACTTTTTATAAATGTAGGAAAGCACAACTTAAACTCAACCCCCCTGAAGCGCAAGGTGACGTCTTTGAATTGCTCGTTTGTTTTTATTTTGATCAGCATTCTGCAACTTTAATATTTTCAGTTTACAGCTACATGACACCAAAAAAAACACAGAAACAAGATAATTTTGTCATTTTCTTTTGCTTGAAAAATGATTAGATGATTATACAATAATTGTTCATAAAGATATAGTTTTTGTCAATCAGCTATTGTTTATGTTTAGAAGAATCAATAAAGTTTAGAGAATTAACTGTGAGTATTGTAGCATGGAAGTGATACAGGAGGCCAAAGCATTGCTGCTACAGACTCTCAAACGTGAAGATTTGCTGTTTGGAATCTGCATCATTCTCTATTTTAAGAAATTGTTAAGACTAAACAATTAATTTATTAATCAAAAAAATTATTACGTAGTACTCATAGGTTCCACTTTCACCATAGTGACCATTGACAGGTCTTTAAATCAGTAAATCAACAATGAAGACAAAGTCTTTAGACCGACTTTGATCAGGAGCTGCAGGGCTGAGAATTCGTTCCTGGTATGAGTGTGTGCATTGCCTAAATGTTTATCCTTAATTCTTCTTAACTTCATTTCTTGTATTCCTTGTGTTGCAGTTTTAAATGGGAGGCTATTGACCAGGATAATAAGGTGAGCTACACGCTAAAGCTCTGCGAGTCTTCACCGTCAACCAGCTGTGGCCTCGGCACCGCCATCTGCGCCCAGAACCTCGCCACCAAAACAAACCAGTCTGTCGGTGAGTAAAAACCTACTGGGGTGTACACTGGGACTCAGGGAAGGTTTTACAGATGCGTGAGACATCTCTTACTGTATTAGCTATGTGTGGTGGAATCATGGCAGTCTCCTGGATAAATGGATGATGGATAAACATAATAAAGAAGCTAAACATGGAGATTTTTTTCTTTTTTCTTTGGGGAAAGTATTGTGGCAGGAAAGATTTTGATTTCAAGGGTGTCGGTGCACATGTTGTCAGTTTACACACCTTAAAGCCTGAGCCATTAAGCCACCTGTGACAGTGAACTATGTGAGATAGCATACCTGTACTTCCATATTATTTAGTATGCCAGAAAAAGATTTAGTATGTCTTAATACATAGCTTGTCAAATGCAGTATGCCAAAAGGGACGAGGATGTCCTACTGCATCCGGTCGCATTTTTGCAGGATGCTAGCCAGCATGCTTTTCCTTTAAAATCCCCCCCAAAATTACAAACTCTAGAAAGCACATGGCGACACAAAGGCCTGTACAAATATGTGAGCAGATACAACAGATTGAAGTTTGGAATGCTCTTCCTGTAGACCCTCAAAGGCAAGATCACCTTTTGTTTTCAGTCAAGCAATAGAAGGGAGTACAATAACACCCTATTGCAGCCTTGTGTGCTGCAGTGTTGTTGTGCATGATACATGATGTGGGCCGTGTGTTGAACATGTTGGACCTTACCCCGTGTAATGGGCACTCAGCCTGTTGTACTGCTCTGTTAAAATGTTTATGAGTAACAAAGGTGCATGTGAGCCGGTCTTTGACTCTGATGGGTCCCATGTGTCTTATGACAACCACACAACAAAACATTTCACGGCTCTTTAGTGACACTGCAGGAACACATCTACATCTCAGGGTCTGTCGTGTTTATATACAGTGTATGTATGTATGTATGTCGATAGATAGATAGATAGATAGATAGATAGATAGATAGATAGATAGATGTGTATATATATATATATAGATATAGATAGATATGTATATATGTGTCTGTCATTCTAAAAAATCTTCAATTCTTTTTTTTATACATTTTATGTTTTAATGCATCTGCGCTCCTACTGTTTGGGATTGATGTACTCTTGATGATCTGCAGAAAGTAATGAACAAATGGCTGTTATTATTTCCCTTAAGCGAAGGCGATGTCTGACCAACAGTCCAAAGCCTAAAAATATTCAGTTTATAGCTATATGTAACAAGGAAATGCATCAAATACACACATTTGAAAGCCTGGAACCATCAAACATGACATTTGTACTTATTCTATTACCAAAATAATTTTCTGTTCGGTATGTTCTGTGCGACACATGGTTTGACCTGCGATAATCTGGTCAGCCCGTAAACAGTGGTCAGCTATTGTGAGGTTGGTTATTGTCAGTGCATGTCTGCTGTATGTCTGAGGATAGGTGGCGTCACTACTGTTGGTTTTCTTAGTGACACATAGCGTCATCAAACCGCTGAGGGGTTGTCTAGATGCTAAGTGAATTGATGCTTCATGGATCAGTCTTTCAGAGCTTTATCAGTACATTAGCAGTTGTGATATCTGTGCTGATGAGTCTGCTGCTGCTGTTGTTGTGTGTCAGCAAGATCTGCACCTCTGTCCCAGACGAGCAACCCTCACTGCGAGTCCGGCAGAAGCTCCTCCGTCTTAGATGCTGAGTTACAGTATTTACAGAAACCTTATTGATCTGAACAATTTTTACTCAATCAGCAACCTAGCTGCACAGTTCAACTAAAGCTAAACTAGCGCTTTTAAGCTACAACAAAGACGGGTGTTAAATTTACGTTGACCCCGGATGCTGACTGTTTGGAATGCAGTGTGTACCGAACGAATATGAACAGAAAGCAATGCAGCAAATGTTCTAGTTATTATTGTTTTAAGTAGTGTGTCATTTATGTTGTAGTACTTCCTCCTGTTTAGTGGTTAAATTGTAGTGTTTGTGTGAACATTGTGTGTCACTATGGCAATGTCACTATGGTGTGATTTCCTTCATCCCGTTCAGACCTGACCTTCAGTAAACAGAGACGGCCCTGATCTCTATTTAATCACGCTGACGTGAATTGATTCAACTTAATTTAAGGCAGTGGCTGCCGTGCCTTCTGTTTGGAAGCAGATAAACAACTTTGCCACCGACTCCCTGTAAACCAGTTTAAATCTAATAATATCGGGGAGATTAGTAGAGCTGAATCAATTAATCAATGAGTTAATTAATTCATTGTTTTAGTTTTTATTAAATAAAAATGCAACATATTTGCTTCCAATCACTGCTAATTTGTGTTTTGTATCATTTTAATCAGAATATATTTGGGTTGTGGACAGTTGATCAAACATTTGATGACATCAACTTGTGATGGGATGATTAATTACGAATCGATAATGAAAATAACTCAAGTTGCTGTTAAAGAATTTAATCACCACAATGTTATTAGAGAACATTATCAAGTTTACAAACTACATGTTTTCCTTTCACTTTTAGAGCTGCAGTGATGAGTCACTCTAAAAAAATGTATTATTATTTCAGTGATTTTTTTAAATTATTATTTTGAACAAAAACGCCAAAAGATTTGCTGTGTCCACCTTTTCAAATTGTTTTTTGTCATTATTGTTTGGTCAAAACAAGCGTTTCGAGGACGTCACGTTGGGGTCTAGGAGATTACTGTGGAGTTACTTTTTCTTCCACTATTTTGCAATTAACACAAATGTCAGCTTTGTATCTGAACCTGAAAGACACCTGATCTATTTAAAGTGAACCTCTACTTCAAGTTTCAACTGATCTGTTTTCAGATTTTTGTATTTCTTCTCCTCAAATCTCTCTTTATCTTTTGTCGTTTTTGCTGTCAGAATGGAACTCCCTAACTTCCCTTGATAGCGTGAAATCCCTCTTGTTTGTTTGTTTCCACACCAATCTGAGTTATTTAGTTCTGCTCCAAATATTCCCACCCCTGGGTCACATGCACCCCCCCCTCCTCTGAGCAATGAGCCCCCTGGGGGAAGCACCCCTCAGTTTTTGAAAACCACAAATTAAAGGTTTTGTTAGCCCAGGGGACCAATGAGCTGCAGACATGTGTGATGCCTTTTGAGATGTTTTTTTTATAAAACAAACTCTTTGAATAATTAATTTGTGGACGGGCAGAAATATGACACATCTTTCCATTCTTTTTGGATCTGTCCTCACTTGCATCTCTTGGAGCTCATTGGATGCCTCCCGAAATTCTTGTTTTTCTTAAATCTGAAACCTTCCCAGTGATCAGAATCAGGGCTTTTGTTGCAGAAGTGGTGCCACACCCTCCCAGTTCATACTGTGTAAATACATTAGACCACATGCTGATGTCACATTAGCCACTGTTAATATCAAACAGCTACCTAAAGATTTCTTACATTTTGACACAGGATTGCTGTGATTATTTGGGTCTGATTCTCGATTTCAGTTGCGTCACTGTCTCTGATTTTGGCCCGTGACCTTTTCCAAAGAGGACAGGCTGCCAGACGGCGGTATTTCAGAGACCCACGACAAGGACTTGTCCTGCAGTCTGAGGTTGACCTTCCCCCGGTGTCTGGTAGCTCTGAGCGTGTCATCCGACTCTTGTTTTCTGAGGCTGACAAAGAGCTGGAGACTGCAGAGTCATGTCGTTGTTGTGCAGTGTATTTCACAACTTATTTTATTAAGATGTCCTCTCAAGGTTTTAGTTGTGTTTCAAGAGGAAGATCACACATAGGGAAAGTGACAGAATGGCAAGCAAGGAGCCGTGTGGTCAGATGAGTTGCAGTTTAATCAGATGACTTATCACATGACACGGGAACACATCATCGAGCATAAACACTCTCAAACACAAATAGAATGTCACGCTCTGCTCTCTCTCTCTCTCTCTCTCTCTCTCTCTCTCTCTCTGTCTCTCTCTCTCTCTGTGTCTCTCTCTCTCGCTCTCTCTGTCTCTCTCTCGCTCTCTCTCTCCTCTCTCTCTCTCTCTCTCTCTCTCTCTCTCTCTCTCTCTCTGTGTGTCTCTCTCTGTCTCTCTCGCTCTCTCTGTCTCTTTGTCTCTGTCTCTCTCTTTGTGTCTCTCTCTCTCTCTCTCTCTGTGTCTCTCTCTGTCTCTCTCTCTTTGTCTCTCTCTGTCTCTGTCTGTCTCTGTCTGTTTGTCTCTGTCTCTCTGTCTTTGTTTCTGTCTCTCTGTGTCTCTGTCTCTCTCTTTGTCTCTCTCTCTGTTTTGTTTGCTTCTGGCTTTGTTCATGCTGCCTTGGCTCAAAAAAACACACGATGTCCATTCTAACACTTTGATATTTGTGGGTTTTCTGCTTCCTCAAATCAAAATCTTTGGAGTAACAAACGCTTCCCTCGCCACATGTACTGGAATGAAAAGTGCCTGTAAAAAGTTAGTTGTTCGCTCTTTCGTGTAGATCAGCGGAGGAATCTAATGACATTAGATTCATGTTATTTACAATGGATCTGTTGGATCTGTTTATCACAAAATAGTCCATCACAAAGTCCAAGGTGACGTCTTTAAATTGCTTGTTTTGTTTGACCAACAGTCCAGAAGAGAGAATCAATTAACAATCACATGAGATAAAGGACGGCGTCACATTCTCACATTTGATCGCTACAACTACAAATATTTTTTTTTAAATGATGAGTCTTTTTTTTTATGTAAAAAAATAAATAAAATTGGTGCAGATTAAAATTCAGTCGATCAAGGTATGAATTAATCGAGTAATTGTTTCAACTTTATCTACTCGAAATGCCCAGAGAAATCCCAGTGAAACCATGCATACTTTACTCCTTATCTTAGTCGTAATACTGCCAAAGTATGTCCAATAATAACTATAACTCAGTATTACGGGACTTTAAGTGGCTGCAGTGCAACAGGCTGGGACATGGCAGGGCTTCGGTCCTGCCTACAGTAGTGGTTGGTGTTACTAGGTCACTATGTTGTTCAGTTACATTCCTTCATGGTCCGTGTGTGATAGCGGCCCAGCCATATCAGTGGCACAGACCACACACACGCATAACAACACTTCAAATGCTCATGAAAATTTCTCTCAGACTGACTAATGCCATTTATAAAACCCACAAGAGCTTTAGTATTTTTTCGTAACATTTTAGATTCGAGAGAGACGCTGAAATATACACGAGGACTAGAATGAGGTCATCAATTAGACACAGACAGATACACTCGTACGCCTCATTACAAAGGGGATTTGTAGTTGTAATGCTTTAATGAACTCAAATTTGTTTCTGTTCAGGCTAAATGCCTAGCTGCTAAATGACCTGCAGGAAGGAGGAAAACTGATTATTTTTTGCTGATCGGTGTAAATTTGAGCTTTATGTTTGGTAACACATTTACAGACATCACGGTAGTTTCGTCAGGCCGAGACCCACTGAGTTATTTAACTGCCCCAAATGTTCCTTCACATGCAGAACATTTCCCACTGCTGTCTGGTTCTATTCAGATGATAAATAACGACTCTGTACTGGCAGCAGCGTCGGGATATTATGCTACCGAGGTTAAAGTTGTGTGTGGGTCAGAAGAGGTTGGTGGGTGAAGCCATTATTCTGCCAGACTGTCTGCTACAGTAACATACAGGGAAACCAGAGACTGTGTGTTTTTACTCTTTTGATTCTTAAAATATCATTAGATAAATGTTATTATAATCTTTCCATCTCAATCACAACAACTGTTTGGTACAGGAAGTCTCTGTGTAGTTCTGCATTATCTGTTTTTGATTATCCATGGGTGGTATAGCATACAACAAAAAGACAAGAGTGTAAAGAAGAAATTAAGCTACAATTGTCATACACAAATGTATGTATTTTGTCCACCACCATCTCTCCGTCTTATTACAAAAGTCAGTCTTTTTGTGTCTTAATAATTGCAAAGAAAATAGATTTAATTCAAAGTTAATTTGACATTCTACATATCTATTATACAAGCTAAAGGCTCAATGGTCGGTCATTGACAGTTTCTCTTGTCTCTGGATGTGCAGGTGAGCTGTCCCTGCGGACGCTGTCTGGCACGGTGCTGGATTACAACAGCACAGAAAAATGTCTGGGGAGCGGCAACAACATTCAGACCAGCATCAGCTTCCAGTGCGGGAAAACCCTGGTAAGACTCACTCCCCTTATTTTGTCCCGGAGATGTGTTTAAGCTAATACATGGCTGTAGGGGGGGGGGGGGGGGTTAGAGAAGTAGGCTTGTGACCGGAAGGTTAACGGTATGATTAGTGAACCGAGCCGATAAATCTGACTGGGGAACGTGATCATTACCACCTTCGAGGTGCCCTTGAGCAAGGCCCTTAACTCGTCACTCAGTGGCAATTAATAGTATTAATGATAATGAGATTGGTGGCGTTATTTTGATTAATTGGATAAACCACATATCGGTAATCCAAATGGTTACGCTCTATTATGAAAACATATTACTTGATATAATGACATATTAACAGCTTAATTGTTATTGTCATCACCGATACTTTGAACATGATATACAAAGGTGCAAGATAATACAATTTGCTAGAGAATAAAGTTCCACCATGAATGTGCCCTTACATCACCATATTGAGGAAATGTTAATGTGGTTTGCAATTTTAAATTTTTGTATTCAGCACAATATACAAAACATTGAGACGCCCAGCTGACTGAAACAAAGATGTTTTTGCACTTTAATTTGACTCATATTTCATCGAGCTGAAAATAAAATTGGTGTTTTCTTTCACTGAGACTAATCTAAAAAAGCTAAAATGACATTTTTGGAAATCTACCAGAAGCAGCTGTCTGCTGCCAGCTGCCACGAAAGGAAGAGAATCTGTTGAGGGGAAAATAATGTAGGACGATGACAGTCAGCTGCTACGTATTTCTGCTCGTTTGAGTCAACAGTGTGTGTGTGTGTGTGTGTGTGTGTGTGTGTGTGTGTGTGTGTGTGTGTGTGTGTGTGTGTGTGTGTGTGTGTGTGTGTGTGTGTGTGTGTGTGGTTTCAGGGGTGGCTGAGAGGTGGCTTGACATTAACATGTGCCGCTTCCTGTATCGAGTCACAGAGCGCAGTAGAAGAAGACAATCAGCACTATATTTTCTGTTCACAAAGTGTGAAGTGGAGAAATGAAAGTGGCTTTTTTTTTTTATACTTTTTACAAAGTCATCTAATGCTGAAAAGAAGAAGAAGAAGTTATCTGTGATTATAATCAGCTTCAAGAGTGGACAGTTTATGAATTTCGTTTTTTTCGACACTTACAGACACAATTTATTTTTTGCTACCAACAATTAAAGAGCTTGTTTTTAGGTTTTCTGTGTGTAGAATATTTACTAAATATATAATCCTTTAATTGACTTGGATAGTGTAACACTGTGGCTGTGGCATTTTCTTTGCCTCTTGCTTAATGCAACTTTTTTTCTCTCTCGTGAGATTTGATAAGAATTTGATATTATGTATAACTTTGGCTTTTTTTTTTTGGTAGCAGTTCACTTTTCTTTTCATTCTCGCACAACACCAGAAATCAAAATGTAAAAATGTGCCTTATGACTGATGAAAAGTAAGACGTTGACCTGTAACAGGAAAAGTTGCTAGTTTGACTCTCAGGATCAGGAGCTTGATAAAATGTGGATGAGGAGCGAGAATGAAAAACACTCTAACCGTCTCTCTCTCTACAAGTGTTGCCCTTGAGCAAGCACTGAACCTTTGACCACTCCAACAGAAGCAGCACACTCACTTGAGTTGTGCACTCAACTGTGCATGTGGGGAGTAAAACATAGTACATACATGTTCTCTCGCTAAAGCAACATTTAAAATACATCCTCCACATTCTTTTTAACATTAACAAAGTCCTGTATGTTCTGTGTTATAAGAGAGACACTGACACATTTCCCCCATGCTAAACCTTTCCTTTGTTCGCCTGTGTGCTGAATCACTGCTGCTTGTTAAACAGCACTATACTGTGTTAGTCACCATTATCAACATGAAACTAGCCGTATTACTCATGCCACTGTGTGTATTGCAGGGGACTCCGGAGTTTGTCGCCGTGTCCCAATGTGTGCATTACTTCGAGTGGAGGACCTTCACCGCCTGCAAGAAAGATAAATTCAAGCCACACAAAGAGGTATGTGGTGGAACATGTGACTGGCTGACGGGAAGTTTTGACGTGTAAGAGAGAAAGGAACTGCTGTCTGTCGGGGTGTGATACGCGAGAAACAATGAGGCAGAGAGGGGTTTAAAGGGAAATGAAAAGCTGTCTTCACACCCTGGTGAGGGCGGTTACAGCAGTGCAGAGGACATGTCACATGTCGTCACGATGAGGCCGTTAATGTGAGCTCAATGTGGAATAATTGAGAGAATGTGTGAAGTGAATTAAATTTGCTTTTTAAGCAACAAATAACTGTCACGAAAGAGCAACAGATCTCCCCCGAAAAACTATTATTATTAATAAGAATCCAATAACCTGAATCTGATGGAATAGTTTGGAGGTTAAAAATCTAAAAATTACTTGTTACATGGAAAGATTTATCGCAGTTTTAGAGGGATTTTTTATTCCATGCACAATGCTGTATAGAACCATGGACATAACCATGATGTCATTTTACCTTCCCCACAAAGATCTGATGTGGCATTTCATATCTGTTTTGCATGAGTGTCTTTTAATAGCCTCTGTAAATACTTTCCGCCATGAACCCTCCGCTTTCCTCTGTGGATTGCGATGTCAGCACTTCAGTGTGACACTGCCTCCTCTGTGTCCAGGTGCCCTGCTATGTGTTCGACTCTGACTTTAAGAAGCACGACCTCAGCCCCCTGATCAAAGTGAACGACGGCTATCTGGTGGACGACGGGGACGACAGCATCGACTTCTACATCAACATCTGCCGGAGTCTCAGTCAGTACCTGAGGGAGGGTGGAGAGACCGATGGATGGACGGATGAATGCATGACTTAGAAACTTAATTCATGATTTTTTTTTAAGTTGTTAGTCACCATAGAAGAAGAGAGTACAACTTTTGTCTCAGTCAACTGAAATTGAAATGTCTTTTTGCACAGCACATCACTGCCTTTTATTCTTAATAAATGTGGCACTTATTCATTCATTTGAGAGTAAATAATTGCCGTCTATTTATGTGTGTAAGTGCTTGTTTTTTATTTCAAAATTTTGAGCGTGACCATTCCCTTATGAAAGGGCCCTTTCCTTTACATTTTTTATAAAACAGTTTGCAGTAATGATACCTGCTGACCAACACTGATAATTTTTGACATTTTTAAGCAAAGAAAGCCATCAAGATCTTAAGTTATGCTGTGATAAATGTGATGTAATGCCTATAGGCCAATAATTGAGCAACACTTCTAGTGGCAATATAGTTTTCCTATTGCATACAAACTTCCTTTTTTCCCCTCCATCTTCTCATATCCTTCCTCTTCTTGTCTCAGACCGACCAGACAAATCGTGTCCAGAGGGCTCTGCAGCCTGTCTGG
This sequence comes from Cebidichthys violaceus, assembly GCF_023349555.1. Lineage (NCBI taxonomy): Eukaryota > Metazoa > Chordata > Actinopteri > Perciformes > Stichaeidae > Cebidichthys > Cebidichthys violaceus. The sequence continues at coordinate 3,343,358 of NW_027176307.1, read as the reverse complement.
TCACCAATCATGGCTCCTACGACATGGGCTCTCCTACTTCGCAGCTAGAGCTGTTGTCCAACGACAGGTATCTTCTTGATGAATGCTAACCATCTGTCATCTGACTTTCCACATGTTTGAGCTAGACCTAGGTGGCCTTACTCGCATTGAGTTTGGATCTCAGTGAGGTGTGGACAACATTGTGGGCACAATACAGATGATTTTTTATACGTAGCTCTCCATCATCTCCCCCCAACATGGGAGTTCCTCTCTCGAGGAGAGCAAAGGTAAGAGAGTAGGGAAAACCGGGGCTGGAGCCCAGCTGAGACCAGAGTCGTGTTAAGTTACTGCTGATGAAAACCCAACGTTTCCTGATTTTGATGCTTCAAAACAACAACTTTTAAATGACAAAGGTTTTACTGGGAAGAATTTATAGGAGAATGTGTTTATCATCGAATTAGTGGATCTTTGTTAGCAGCTATTCTTCAATAAGACATGTATTCTAGTGCTGCTGGGAGGAAAAGTAAGCAGCAAAAATAAAAGGATTCTTTATTGTGAAGAATATGAAATATGGCAGCTCCTTTGACCATGGAATATATCCGATCACTATCCGATCAGGCAGGTTGCATTGACGTGTGGACACACCTATGTGAAACAGTTCTGATTGCACCCGATCACAAAAGTCATATTGAAATAACCACGGCCTTAGATGTCTGTGGAGTGACCCTTGTTGGACTGAGGGACACATTTTTAATGTAATTAAATGAACAGCTCATTTTGTTTCTTGTCTCCTCTCTTCTCTAGACTGAAGTTACACTATGAAATCGCTGCTGGTTTATCTCCTCCAGACATCTGCAATGGACACAATCCTGCCGTCACCATCACTTTCATCTGTCCATCAAGCAGACATTCAGTAGGTTACACACACACACACACACACACACACACACACACACACACACACACACACACACACACACTATGCAGTATGTACATGGCAAACTTGCGTCCACTTGTTTTGTTTTAATCTTGTGCTCACACTTTGTATTTTGAATTTTCAAACTAATTCCGAGAGACATTTCGAAACCATTGTTTTTGCCTCCTGATACCAATCCTGGGCTGCACGGTGGTGTAGTGGCTAGCACTGTCACTTCACAGCAAGAGGGTTTGATCCCCGATCCCGGGTGGTCCTTCTGTGAGGAGTTTGCACATTCTACCCTCCGGGTTCTCCGGCTTCCTCCCACAGTCCAAAGACATGCAGCTTAGGTTATTTGGAGACTCGAAATTGCCCGTAAATAAGTGAATAAGTGTCTCCGTGAATATTTGTCTGTCTCTACATGTGCCCTGCGACCTGTCCAGGGTGTACCCTGCCTTCGCCCAATGTCAGCTGGGATCGGCTCCAGTGCCCCGCGACCCTGAATAGGATAAGCGGTTTGGATAATGGAATGGATGCCAAAAACTAAATTTTACGAGGGAGATTACATTTGAACACACGATGCTAAAGTTATAATTTACCTTCGCCCAATACTCATTTAAACTAAATAATGCTTGAATGCATCATAATGCAACCTCTCAATTCTGTTTACGTTAGCTGCTAGCTCTGATAATGTGATATTGGATCAGTGCATAGACTCGCATACTCACCGCTACCTAATCCAGCAGTTTAGGCTACATCAGAGGCCTTTCTGATGCTGGTTTCGGAACAACTCTGCAGTTTCTGCTTTCTCTAAAAGTGTCCTTTGGTTTCCCAGGGCAGCATTCCTAAGATGACAGCAGGGTTGAACTGTCGCTACGAGGTGGAGTGGGTGACTGAGTACGCATGTCACAGAGACTACCTGGAGAGCCACACCTGCAAACTGACCAGCGAACAGCACGACATCTCCATAGACCTAACACCTCTCACCTTGAGCTGTAAGTAGTTCTTCCTCTACACCGGGAGTCCCAAACTACCACTCCAGGGGCCTGAGACTATTTCAACAAACCAATACCTGAAAAGAATACAAAATGACATCCAACCCACAAAATATTTTTTTTAAGATTAGATAATCCTTTATTAGTCCCGCAGTGGGGAAATTTACAGGTTTACAGCAGCATAGTGGATAGTGCAAACAAGAGACATAGTAAAAAAAAAAAAAAAACTATGGTATGTATTATAAATAAGTAATACAAATAAACCAGTAATAATAATAATAAAACAGTAAAGAATATAATATTAAATATATAATAAATAAATAAAGTACATATAACTAATATATTATATATCCAGACAGTATAATTAATTGATTATTTACATTCTTTTAGTTTTTAGTAGTTATCACTTTAAAAAAAAGAAGACATTTTTAGCAAGGCTTCAACAATGTATTTTTATTTCAACAAAGCAAGCTCTACCATACTACTCAACTTGTCAACAACACTTTTGAACAACAGCAGACTTGGAGAGCAGTATCTATGTATGTACACATGAGAAGAGTTCTTCTGAGTACAACTTCAGTTTTGAATTGAAGGATGATTGATCAATCTGACACCCATGCTCTAACCTCAGGTTTTTATACCATATTATAAAACGGATAGTTCCGGTCCTTGATTGTGATTGGCTGCGCTGCTTTCAAAGGCGTTTAGAAATGGCCATATGGTATCAGTATTACTGCGCCAGACAAATTGTTTAAAAATGTCAGATTTTGTCAGTAATTTGGATGTACTGCCGCTACACAAGCTTCCTCTACACACAACAAACAGAGCTATCCGTCTGAAAATAAAGTAATGATAAATGCTGATGCTTAATAAATAAAGTGGGATTATTACTATGACCTATTTGGGTTATTTTTGAGGTAATGCATTGCCTGAAAAAAACAAAACAAGGATGCATTCGAATACAGTTTTGGATGTGATTACTATGGCAACGGGCAAAGCTTTGAAGCATCCGGGTCAGCCTTACAGTTAAACACATTTTGTGGTCTATTCATTCATGTTATGAACCGTTAGCAGACATATATATAATAACCATTTATAAAAGCAACAAGCCTCTTGCTTAATTAATCCTCTAAAGTGAGTGCGTACCATCCAAAAGGCAGTCAGTTTTCCATCATGTCCTCATTCCTCAAACTGGTTCTTATAAGCTACAAGAGTGAACACACAAGCATAGACGAAGGTGTGTCCACGTTCTGGACTAGAGACATAAAAGTAACAAACTGGAAACCTCAGCTTGCCAAGTTCTGGTAGATGATTAACAGTGTAAATTAAAGCCCAAACGTTCCTTCTCTCTTGTATTATCCACAATTACATGTATAACCCACAAGAATTATTGGCTCATAGTGATGCTGTTTTTATCCCAGTCAGAGGAAGTAGCTTCATGAGTAAACTGTACTGACCTTCCTGTTTTTTGTCAACTCATTGCTAGAAATAGAAAAAAAGGCTTTTTTTCCACTCTGTCTCACAGTTCATGTACGTGCTTTCTTATATGAATATTGATTTAAAGAATTGACCAAAAAAATCATATTTACTAGAAATGTGACAACATGGTCCATTGATACTGATGGTTAGACGACGACGACGACGACAATACTCAGTCATTGGACAGATACGTAAATTTCCGATGCTGCTTTGTGTTTGTGTGTGTGTGTGTGTGTGTGTGTGTGTGTGTGTGTGTGTGTGTGTGTGTGTGTGTGTGTGTGTGTGTGTGTGTGTGTGTGTGTGTGTGTGTGTGTGTGTAGCTGCAGACAACCCGTACTACACACACTCTGGGACCAGTGACGGGGATGACAGCTACATCTACTACCTGAACGTGTGTGGAGAGATCCCCACTAATGAATGTGGCCAACACCAGTTTGTATCGTCCTGCCAGGTGAAGAAGTCCAAAGACATGAAGAAGGTGGCTGGAAGATATCAGAACCAGACACTACGGTAATGTGTGTGTGTGTGTGTGTGTCTGTGTGTCTGTGTGTGTGTGCGTGTGTGTGTGTCTGTGTGTGTGTGCGTGCGTGCGTGCACCTATAACCACAGTTGCTTTATTTATTGTGGCGATGCTCTATTTATTATCTTTACATTTATTTGGTCTGTTTGCCACTTTGCTAAACTTTTTGGTTTAATTTGTTCCTGCAAAGTTCAATGTTCAAGAATAATTTCTTTATTCTGCAAAACAGGGTTGAACAAAAAAATGCAGTTGTAGCCGATTTATGTTAGACAAGAAACACATTGCAAAAACAGTAGTGCATTTCTGTAATGCATTTTTTTTTTTTTTTTTTTTTTTTTTTTTGCGCATCTGGAGGAATGCAAACAGCAGCAATAAAAACACTGGTGTATTTTCTGGTCAAATAATATGGTTGTTAATAATTCTACATCGGGGAAACATTGTCCATCATCTTTGACTATATTTGAGCACCAAGCATCATTGATGTAAACACAGAGTCCTCTTCTCGTACCACCGGAATCCTGCACTCTCCTGCGGTCCGCCCGTCAAGTGCAGCTTGATCCGGATACCACTATAGAACCAGGTCTCTGTAAAGATATGGGCACAACAGTCAGCGACTTCCTGTTGCTGAGTTAGCCGGAGTCTTATTTAATCATCTTATGTTCATGCGGCTGCACATCAGCCAGGAGGAGGAAGAGTGGTGGAGTAGCCAAAAGGTCTTAGCTGGGTTAGCTTAGCTTCCATCCCGGCTCTCCTCCCTCTCCTCCTGGGGAGGTCGACTCAGCTTTCGGGCTCATTTGGTCTGCCAGGTCTGGTTGGGTGGTCGGAAGACGCAGTTGGCGGTGATTTTCTCAAGGTCCGCTGCACCCGATAATTCAATAGGATAATTTATAGTTTTTTTATTTGATAATAACAAGCATTATACTAACTCACATTTCTCAGAAAATCTGATTACTTTGTACTTAAGTTCTTAATTACATAAGAAAATACTAATTTGTCAAGTATTTAATTAAAGAGTTTGAAGAGTATTAAAGAGTACACAAAACCGTGTGGTTATTTCATATAGACTAGTTTATTTCTTGGATTACATTGTAATATATTTATATCATGACATAAAAATACCTATATCGTAATAGAAGGTTTTGGACCAGCCCTAACTTAATTCAATCCCTGCGCTTCCTTTTCCAATGTTGATTAGTGTATTTCTGTCATATGCCGTACGTACTCTAGTAATAAAAACCAAAAATACAACAGATTGAAACTAAAATGTAGAAAGTCCACGGGAGCTACCGGCCGCCACATCTTCATGCGCTGCCGTTGCCTTTTATCTGGATGGATTTAAAAAAAATATAAATAAATTATCCACGCACACTTCAGGTAGAACAGTTTAAACAATGCCAGTACATTCCTTAACTCTTTCACCTTTCAACCCTGTTTTCATCCGTAGTTATTCAGATGGAGATCTGACTCTGATCTACCCAGGCGGGGCCAGATGCACCTCCGGCTTCCTGAGAATGACCATCATCGACTTTGAGTGCAACAAGAATGCATGTAAGACACAGAAGTTCCTTAAGATTATCAGCACACAATCACCACCTTGTGGTATTATCAAGAATTACACTGTGACAGACAGCAAGACATGCTGCTACCATGAGATTGTCGTCCTGTAATATATTATGCACGTACAATTTGTTCCGTACATAAAGCACTGTGTCAGTGAAATTAAAATTATTCACAAGTACATGTTTCATTTCATCTTGTTTTTTTATTGTTCAACATTATACTAATTGAGACAAAGGAACACTACATTTACAGGTCAAGGACTTCTCTGGTTTTCTCCCTGTCCACATTTTACTCCATTAGTGAACAACATATTGTGTTTTTTTTTTACCATTTGGAGTTTCTCAAGAAACCCCTTCCCCAAATCACTCATTTGTGTATTTTTACTTTCACATTTCTAAATGTAAAAATTCCATTTATTCAGAATTGTCAGTCAGGTGGAATCCCATCAAAACTCATGCTTAACCCACGGTGTGCCTTACTTTCTGCAGCCAACGGTGGGCGAGGGAATCCAGTCTTTGCGGGGGAGACAGACTGCACCTATTACTTTAACTGGGAGACGGCCTTCGCCTGCGTCAAGGAGAAAGAGGATCTACTGTGTCGAGTCAGAGATGACAACAAACACTACGACCTTTCACCCCTCACAAGATACCCTGGTGAGAAGGCGAATGGTTGTGGTCACATCCACTCAATGTAGCACATTTTCCATTCCGCCTGTTGTGACTAAACATTTGTTGCTGAAACGTCACCTTTCTCCGTGTCTCTCTGTGTGCTGCTTCAGGGTCAGATGTTGGTGGGAACTGGGAGGTGGTGGACGCTAAATCTCCAAAGCCGGACTCACGTTTCTACCTGAATGTCTGTCACAAAGTCATCCAGACGGGTGCAGCTGCCGGCTGCCCGGTGAATGCCTCCATCTGTGCCGTGGGTAAGAGTCTACACAAGGGTGGGGGGAAGGGGGGGGGTGATGGTGGTAGAAGGGATGTCGGGGAGTGTCCAAATTCACGAAATTGTCAGGGATAGTTGTAGCCTTTTAGTTGATTGTTCCTCTCTCTCCCTCAGATAAGGATCATAGGGCGATCAGCCTGGGAAGCTTCCTCTCATCTCCCCAGAAGACTAAAATAGGAAATGACATCAGACTGGTGTATACCGATGGAAGTTTTTGCATCAATAAAAAGACGAGGATCCAAACTATCCTGACCCTCAAGTGCAAACCAGGTAGGTTAAATAGAGGAGTTGTCATTAGATATATTTATCCTTAATATGTTTAATATCGGCTCTCTAATTTATGTGTGGTTGTGATTTTGTTGTCTCCTCCTACACTTTTCTTTTTCTTGCTCTCCTTGCAGGAGATCTGGAGAGTGCTCCCGTCCTTCGTAGCGTTTCGTCTGACAGCTGCGTGTACGAGTTGGAATGGTACACTGCCGCCGCCTGCGTCCTCTCAAAGATTCAGGGAGACGACTGCAAAGTGGAGGACCCTCAGGCTGGTATGACACGCATAAGCGTTTGATCAGCGCGCTAACTGACTGATCAATATTTTTGCTTGAGCCAGAAAAACACAGCAGTGAAGGAAAGGCGAGAAAGAAGCAACAGCAATTCAAAAACAGAGTTGTCTCCATTAGTCACTTAGACACAAAAACATGGGAAAATGGGGTCCAAGCTGAAAAATACCAAAGTTTTCCGTAAACTGTCTGTCAGGATGTATAATTCAACCAACAGTCCAAAATCAAAATATATTGATTTTATTATCATATAAAACGTAGAAAAGCAGCAAATCCTCTCATTTGTGAAGCTGTCAATTGATTATTAAATCAGTAGTAGGCTTCCTGGCCCAACTGAAACAAAAAAATCTGAAATCAATATTGAGATCACGATTATTCACCACGATTCATTGACCTTTTTATTGCACATTTAGATAAACAGCACAGCTTTAAGTTCCATGTTGTGCTACATTCCTGCTAAAGTGCAACGCTGATGAGTGTTGACGTCTTTGACTCGGCTTTACTCCTCCTCTATAACTGGCCTCTGTTGCTCCACAGGGTTCTCTTTCGACTTGTCGCCTCTCTCCAAAGCCGACGGTGGCTTCTACAACCTGACCAGCGGCAACTATGACTACTACATCAACGTCTGTGGTCCCGTCAAGGCTGCCAGCTGTCCTGAAAAGGCTGGCACATGCCAGGTCGAAAAGAGGTAAGAAGGAGGAGCCATGGGCGTGTGTGTGTGTGTGTGTGTGTGTGTGTGTGTGTGTGTGTATACACACACACACACACACACACACACACACACACACACACACACACACACACACACACACACACACACACACACACACACACATATATATATATATATATATATATATATATATATATATATATATATATATATATATATACATATACATATACACACACACACACACACACACACACACACACACACACACACACACACACATATACATATTTTTATTTTTACTTTGATAGATATGACAATATGATGACTTATTATAAATGTTTTTTCTGCCACATCAGTTCTTGGAGTCTTGGGGAAGCGAACTCCCGCCTGTCGTACTACGACGGCCTGATCCAGCTATCCTACAGTAACGGCTCCCAGTACAACAACAAAGAACACACTCTCAGATCCACTCTTATCTCTTTCCTCTGTGACCCAGAAGCTGGAGCAGGTTATCCCGAATTCCAGGTAAACTGTTTCTCTGCATGTTGCTGATATAAATGTTTAGACTTTTACTTTACATGTTTACACTTTTTGACTTTTTCTGTATGGTCTTTGGTTAGCCTCTATTTAGGGCCTATTTGGTATTACCAGTATGACCTGTAATTTGAATCTTCATTTTCTGAATCCAGGTTGAGGACAAGTACACCTATAACTTCCGCTGGTATACATCCTACGCATGTCCTGAAAGGCCTCACGAGTGTTTGGTGACAGATCCCAACACTCTTGAGCAGTACGACTTATCCAGGTAATGCATGGATACATATTGTGTTAATTCACCAAGCAACCGAGATGTATTTGTGGCAGTCACAAAACAGCATGCACATAAGTACGACGGCGTATTAGGGCCATTGTAGGTACAAAAGAAATTCAGAGCCGGGGGACGGGGTAATATTCTGAGCAAATACTCACAAATTTATAATAAGTCTCATAAATTTGTTATTTCTTTCTTGTAAATCTACCACTTTAATCTCTGAAATTCAGATTTTTTTTCTCTGAGTATTACATCCCATAATTATTATCTTTTTAACCTAAAGTGGCCCGATTACGCCACCGTACTGACACACTTGTCTAAATATTCACAAAATCAAGATAAAAAGGAACAAAGAAGAAGACACAGATTCAGTTCACCATTTTTTCCCCTTCTTCTGCCTCCAGCTTGTCACGCTCCACTTCCATTAGCAACTGGCAGGTCATGGATTTGTCTGACACCACTAACCTTAAGAAGTACTACATCAACATATGTCGGCCTATCAACGCTGTACCAGGCTGCGACCGCCATGCGTCCGTTTGCCAGATGAAGTACATATCCGAACAGGTCTGTGATGTTCAGAAACAGAATTGTAACTTCAAAACTAAGCTCCTAGTACCATTTTTCTGAAATGAAAATATTACATATTTCACAAAACAAACATTAGGAATTAGATTTAGGAGCCGTTTCCTCCCCTCTGTCCTCAGGGCTCTCCGAAGGAGGTTGTATCCGTCAGTAACATGGGTATTTCCAAGCGAGGGCCGATCATCGAGGGGCGGGACCGACTGCTGCTGGAGTTCACAGACGGTTCTGTCTGCATGTCAGACGGACAGAAGCTTGCGTACACCACGTGTATCCACCTGGTCTGCTCCAAAGGAACTGTGGTGAGTCGGTGCTGTTTATACAGTGGAGCGGAGCGCAGGTTATTAACGCTTGGCATGTGCCTGAGATGTGACTCTGTTTGTGTTCCACGCCGCGCAGTCAATGGGCCCGAGGTTCCTGATGTCCCAGAACTGTACTGCCACCTTCATGTGGGAGACCAGGGCAGCCTGCGCAATCAAAACCACTATGAACAATGTGAGTCCAGCTACATTACAACATTATCTCATCCTGTGTTTAACTTGTGTATGCACAACAATATGGAAAGATGTGACGCTGTGAAATTGATATGATTACAATAATGAAACATTTGGAAAACCTGTAAAACGCGTCTTTGTGTCTCAGAGCTGTGCCGTGGTGGATCCCAACACTGGCTTTGAGTTCAACCTCCAGCTTTTGGCTTCTAAGACTGGTTACAAGACAAATGCGAATGGCAAAGACTTCCTGGTAAGATTTTTTTAGTCATGACACTTTGCCAACCATAAATAGTGCATCTCTCATGCATTGTTTCAATGTATTTGTGTGATGTAGCTGATGTGTGTGAGCTACGCACGCAGCTTTTAGTATCTCTCTGATATCACCTGTGTTGTTGCCAGTCATGCTTGCAACAGAATGGGGTTTTAAGTTGACATATTTTTACATTTTATTAATATAAACTGGATGTATAATAATGCTATACATAACAAACACTGCAACCAACAAGTACTACAATTATAGAATAATAGTGAACCATCTCCAATCAATAAAACAAATTAATTTTGACATTTCAGAAAGCTTTTTCAGTATTCCTTGAAAAACGACTCAAACGATTTATTGATTATCAAAATAGTTGCTTATTTTCTGTCTTTAAGTAAACAAATTGTATCTGCTCTTAAATTATTCCTTGAATTTAACTAAAAAAACACTTAACACTACAGTACAGCAGTTAATACCTGTAGACCCTTGTCCCGTCGGGTGAAACGCAATGAGTTCTTTAAAAGGTTCCTAGTCCCTGGCAAAAGTTCCTTCAGTTGAAAAGAGGCTTTGCATGCCAGTGTTTACCTTTTTCATGCAGTGTTTTAAAAATCATCATAAGGTCGGCACTCCCTTCACAATTCAACAGAAGTATAACCCTTCCTCCTCAACACCCTGTAGGTGAACATCTGCTCAGACGTGGCAGAATGCGGACCGGGCATAGCCGGCTGTGAGCTGGACGAGGGGCATCCGTCCAGCCCGGTGGGGGTGGAGAAGACCCTGCAGTACTCCACCGATGGCCTGCTCACACTGACATATAAGGGAACCCTGGACGAGCCCACGGGTATTTATTTACATTAACTGGGAGTGTCATGTTTCAGCATTCAATGGTTCACTTCAGCTGTGGTGCAATACTGTTTACTGTATTGACAGCTGTGTGACTTTAAACATTTAAGACATTTAAGGATAAATATTTTCTTAACTCTGCACTTTATTCCTCTATTTAAATTTTCCTTCTGCATCAGCAACTCGGGACACCTTCACCATTAATTTCGTGTGTGATCCAACCTCTCACCCCGGCTCATTAAAACTGCTACGAGAGGACCTGAGTTCTTTACCGAACCACGTGGTCCACAACGTCTTCTTTGAGTTCTCCACCGCTCTGGCCTGCATCCCTGCTCCAGTTAACTGCCAGATCATTGGTACGGACACACAAACAGAATGAAAGCATTTGTAATTGAAAACTAAAAGCCTTTTTCTTGTATGTGTGTGTAAATATACGTTTCTGTTCCCTCTAGATTCCCATGGTAATGAGTATGACCTAAAGCACCTGATCCGGGACAGAGAGGACAGCCCCTGGATCGCCATAGATACAGATGCTGTGAAATCACGCAGCTTTTACATCAATGTCTGCAAACCTCTGCCTCCAGTGAGCGACTGTCCAAGTCAGTATGCTCCTTCATGTTCCCCTACCTGAACCGCTTACACGTACACACAGTAAATAACAGATTTTAACTGACTTGGGCTTCTGATTGGATCTGCGACACCTAATCGATTAAAATAGTTTTATTGAAATAGCTGTCAACAAATCTGGTTATGGATTAATTGGGTCTGTGGCAACTCGCGTGGTAAATTACAGGAAATTACAATGTCTCCTTCAGCTTTCCTTCGTCTCTGTAATAAACATTTGAGAAGTGTCGGAGACAGAGATCAACGATACAGCAGAGAAAAATGCACAATTACAGGGTCTGATTTAAAATCAGACGTAACTGACAGAAATGCCTTCCATCTGTTTTCTCTCTCGCTATTTTAAAACTAACGCTTGATAAAGACATTACGTTAATTAAACTGTGATCGTGAATTTTGGTCGTCATCACGGACACAACTCTGACGGTGACCACCATTTCACAGTTGAAGGCGTGAAGGAACATTCCAAATGTGTCTCAGTACATGTGAATGACATCAGCTGACAGGGAACATAAACATGGACCCAAGCTGTTGCTTAGGAACACAATTCTGTTGAAAGGGTTTATAAGGTAATTTTATGGAGTTTTTAGAATATTCCATGCCATCTGTCAGACACTCTAAAGTGGATCCTTTATTTCTTCACAACAGAAACTTGAAAAAATCAAATATAGTAATAATAATACTAATACTCTATACTTTACAAAAAAGCAACCCATTTAAACGAGGACAAATAGACAAGACAGTATATGCTAAAATATGTAAGTGAAATAAAAAAACCTTACCTGTAGTGCTATTTATCAATCTAGATTGTTTTAGTTTGAGTTGTCTAAAAAAATACATTAGAAAAACTCAACAGCAGTGTCTCTTTGCAGAAATCATAACCCAGTATTTTAGATAATCCACAGACACAGAGCAGTTTCATGTAGGAACTAAGAAAATAGTTCCTACATGAAACGGCTCACTACAAGGATTGCTTCCACTTCTTGTACACAGTCTATGAGTTAAATATATTCTTCTTTTTTTTCTTCTCTCCAGTGGGTCCTTTGGGAGCCTGTGGCATGATTGATGGGAAGGGTTACAACCTGGGATACGTCCAGTCCAGCCCTCAGGCGGCGGAGGACGGGTCCATCAGCATCGTGTATCAGAACGGAGACCTGTGCGGTTCTGCATCCCGCTACTCAACACGCATCATCCTCCAGTGTGATGACAACCCGGTGAGTTATAGATAAAAGCATAAAGAGCAAGTGAAATATGGATATAGATTTTGAGAGTGACTGAATAAGTAACAATGAAGTAATCACAGTAACATTTTAAACTGCATATTCCCGCTAATTTTGGTGGGAAAAGGATATCTGTTAAATTTTCTCTTAAGTTAAATTTGGATATTCCACGAGACCAAGAGACAAGACATAAAGCTAATTTTGCGTGTCTGTCTTTTTCTAGGGCTCCCCGATGTTTGACCGTAAAGATGGTTGTGAATATATCTTCATCTGGAGGACATCTGAGGCCTGTCCCATCAGGAAGTCTCAAGGTAAATGTGTGTGTGTGTGTGTGTGTGTGTGTGACAAAGTGATGACAATTGTGGATATCAATGTTTTAAGATTAAAACTGCTGTTTGTGCAGATAATGCTGCTATTTAAAATATTTGGAATTTGATCCAAATCAAACAGCTGTGGCCATATTATCATGTCATCCATCTTATCAGAGGCTGTAATGAAGTTTTGATAAAAGGACAGTGTTGACCACTAATATTGATCAAACCATGATGAAGGAGAAACGAGAGTATGTGCCTCTATGGTCACCATCCAAACGTGTCCTCCCAGGTGATGACTGCCGGGTTCGTGACCCCAAGAGTGGCTACGAGTTCAACCTGAGCTCTCTGAAGGGTCAGGATTACCCCGTCAGCAGTGATAAGTACGTCTACCACCTGTCGGTCTGCGGGGGGCTCCGGAAAGGTATCTGCACTCACAAAGACACAGGCCTTGAAACTGTCTCCTCCTGCCAAGTGGAAGGGGATAACCACAAGATTGCAGGTATGGCAAACAAACAATTTTAATATTCTTGATATTTAATGTAGTGTTGTATGTATGAATGCGTGTCATTATTATTGTTTGTGTGCAGGAATGGCATCCCAGGTTCTGAGCTATGTGGGAGACCAGCTCATCCTGAACTACACTAATGGAGAGGCCTGTCATAAGATATACAAAAGATCCACTGAGATCTACTTCTCCTGCCACCCTGACAGGCATCCCGTGAGTTTCACACATAAACACACAAGGACAGAAAACCAGCTGATCCCATAGATCTTATCGGCTTTTAATGGGCTGTTATTAAAAATAAATACATAATAATAATGAATCCCTGCAGATCCTATCTGTGTACTAAGTGTAAAGAGTCAAGGCCTTTACACACCAGGTGCGCTATGAATAAACGGCAGGAAAATGCGAATATTATATGTCTAAGGCTTTTATTGTGAAAGGTAAGAACGGAATGAGTGGATATGGTCTGCGCTGCCTTTGTCAAGGTTGACAGTAGAACATGATTGGTTGATGCCCCATGAAGTACTTTCTTTCTCCATTATTTTTGTTATATTTGTTGTTGTTTTTTTACAAATGTCCGCAGTGGCAGTTCATTTAACGTTTCTCTATTTAAAGCACACAAATGCATCTCGGCTCTGTAACTGTGTAGTAGCTCATTGCGTGTTGTGTTGATTCACTCGTTAAGGGAACACCAGAGTTCATCAAGGAGACTCCAGACTGCACCTACCTGTTCAGCTGGCCCACCGCTCTGGCCTGCGTCCCAGTCAAGACCACCAGCTGCTCCTACAAGTAACAATCCTCCTCCGCCTCCCACATGTCACCCTCCTCCATCTCTTTTCTTTCTTCCTCTGTTGGCTATGCACACTTCTCATACCGGTGTTTCTCATTTCCTTGAACTTGTGTCCTTTTTAAATGTACTTCAGCTGTCTATGCTTGTATAACTGTTAATTGGTGAGCTAGCATTATGCCAGATAGCTCTACCTAGATTAATCAGGTACAAGTAATACGACAAAGGTAGGCCTAGAGGTTACACCACTAGATTTGTTATCATGAATACGTGTGTAAAATACAAGTTAGTTATCAGGCAACAACTGGAAAATATGTCTTTGGTATCAGAGTGGACCTAATAATTCAACCTAATTTGCTATACAGGCAATTTATTGATTCATTCTTGATCCATAGAACAAAGATGATTTACAGTGCTCTCCTAAAATATGTAATTCCTAAATTTGATTCGTTTAGAAGTTAGGCTATTTTTTAGATGTCTTTACCTGCTAAAAGCATCAGAGTTACAGTATGATCCACTGCTGGAAAATACTTGTATCTGAACAGACATTAATGACAATGTAATGACCAACATAAACATCTGTACAGACTGAACACATAAGACAATGAATGTTCACCCTCTACACGTGTGCTCTGTCCTCAGCGATGATCAGGGACACTCGTACGACCTCTCCCCTCTGGCTATGGACTCTCGAAACTGGGAAGTGGAGCACTCTACAGAGGACACGAAGAACCGGTTCTACATCAACGTCTGCAGGTCGCTGGTGCAGCAGGGAGGTCAGCGTGCATGCTTGTGTTCTTTATTCAGTAATACTGTAGCGTCCAGCTCTGCTTTGTTGGGTCCGAATTCAAGTTCCAAGAGAGCGTTTTGAGACGGAATGTTTTCTGTTGTGGTCTGAGCTGACCCTGTGCTCACCTTGCAACAGGTACATGGAAGTGTCCCTCCAGTGCAGCGTCCTGTTTGAAGGTCGGAGAGGACTATGTGAATTTGGGGCAGGTGGAGTCCGGTCCTACGTGGGACAGAAATGTCCTGAAGCTGCAGTACACCAGTGGCCAGGCGTGTCCCGATGGAAGCCGCAACAAGAGCAGCATCATCCGCTTCAAGTGTGACAAAGACAAAGTGGTGAGGAGACGTTTTCAGTAAGCTACAAACAATAGTTCCTGTCTGTGGGGTTTGTGTGTAACTATACACACAAGAGATTGAGTTATATCGGGAGAATGAAAACAACTGGCACCTCGGTTGTAATGGATGCTCTCTACTATAAAAATATTTGCTTTGGGCTCGATAGGTGCAAAAACGTCTATGTCTGAGGAGTATTACTTTCTGATAGTTCAGGAACTTTTGGACAAAGTTTGCAAGGTCTGACCGTCACTAATTGATCACACTTCGACACCAAGGCGTCTAAAACATGCTTACAATTCCATCACAGTCGCAATAAATACATATGAGAATCACTTTGTATTTCCTCTTTTGTGGATAATGAAAGATGACCAGAGCTCCACTCGGCTTAATCTTAACTGAGGTGCTGGATGTATCAAAAAGTACAAACTGTCCAAACACAGTGTTTCTTAATTTGTAGAAAAATAAATAAAATAATACTCTGCTGTTGTTCATCAATCGGTCATTGATCTAATTTGCCTAATCTTCACAGTTCTTCAAACACTGTGGAAACACAAACAGGAAAGTGCAAAAAGGGACTCTTTGTTCCTGGTTTAGTTCCTGAGTTTAGTTTCATGATAAACCTTTAGCATATGCACTGTTTTTGACCTTTTCTTATGTAAAGAACACCAGGGGAATATAGTAATGATTTGAGTAAAGATATAAATGACAAAACAAGTATGTTCCTATCTCCCATCCAGGACTCCCGGCCTACTCTGATCTCTGCCATTGAGGACTGTGTGTACACCTTCCTCTGGTTAACAGCTGCAGCCTGCCCTCTGAACAGCACCCAACACGACAACTGCAGGGTCACCAATCCCGCTACAGGTCAGACATTCAAAGAAAAACAGCAACTCCTTATATGTATTGTGTTTAGACATACCTGTAACTAGTATGTACTTGTATATAAAATGTGAAAAACGTAGTGTTGAAATGTAAAAATGACAGACTTGCATAACAAGCCACTTTTCTGGAAAACCTTTTACCCCAGTATTTGTGTTTAATAGACTTTAAATGAATGTACCTGAACAGAGTAAATAAACCGTGACCCTCCACTCCCTTAGGTCATTTGTTTGATCTCAACACCCTGACAAAGGAAGGAGGTTACATTGTGTACGATCATCAGGATCACAGGAAGATGTTCCGCATGAACATCTGTGGGAACGTGTCTAACACTGGATGCAGCTCTGAAAGCGGTACGTACGTCCACCCAGTGACTGTGTCCCCAAGTCATCTTTCAGAAGAAAAACAAACTGAGAAATATCTTTATAAAGGTATTGACACAACAGACTTGCAAAGCCAGCAGACAAATATCTCTTCAGTCACTCAGAGGCTCAAAGGTCACTAGCTTGCATTATAAGCATCTTCAGTGTGCGCACGTAAAATTTACTTTGGAGGCAAGCACATCAGCCTTTGACCAGTCAGAGCTGGTGTCACGTAACTGGTGTTCACTGGTTGATGCAGATGTTTATTAGACTTAGTGCTGGATTTTAAATGTGGATAATATATATAAGGAAAGACTAGGACAGCACACTAATTTGACTTTTTAATATTGACAAAATGACGTTTCGTGCAAGAAGCCCTTATTCGGCATGTATTCTGGCAATTTCACAATCACTACACCCAGGTGGTGTTAATTATAAGTGGCCTCAACCGCCACAACAAATACGTCCCAACAGGGGGAGCCACAACCTTTCCAGATGTTTAAAAATCTGTCAATAAATAAGGACTGGGCAATATATTAATATTATATCCTTA
Source organism: Cebidichthys violaceus (assembly GCF_023349555.1). Taxonomy (NCBI): domain Eukaryota; kingdom Metazoa; phylum Chordata; class Actinopteri; order Perciformes; family Stichaeidae; genus Cebidichthys; species Cebidichthys violaceus. The sequence continues at coordinate 3,326,388 of NW_027176307.1, read as the reverse complement.
CTGTGAATGAGACTAAACATCATAATATGGCATAGGTGCTGCCTTTTCCTGGTTTTAAAAGCTGTGTTACAGTAAAGTGATGTTATTTTCTGAAGTCACCAGACTCTTCTATTATTTGTCTTCACCAACTTAGTCATTGCACCCACATTACTGGTAATTATTTTTGAAAATGTTGTGTAAGTAGTCTGTAAAAGCACCAATACTCAACCCTACAATATCGTCAAACTATAGATATAGATCGAGCAATTTGGTTACTGTGTGTGTGTGTGTGTGTGTGTGTGTGTGTGTGTGTGTGTGTGTGTGTGTGTGTGTGTGTGTGTGTGTGTGTGTGTGTGTGTGTATTGTGATATTTAATTTTCTCCATATCCCCTTATTTTTTTAACCCCAATAGACAGTTTTCCCATTGTGTTTGAACATGAAGAAGATATTTGCCATGGGACATCTGTTGAATCCTTATTCTACCTATATAGAACTGATAAAAAAAAAAAAGCTTAAAGTAGAGAAAATAAAAAATTATGCCAAACAAAATACAAACTCTAACAACCAATGTCTTTAGCCTTAACAGCTCCTGCAGACATGGTTTGAGAAGTTGCACTGAAACACCAGCACTATGTGAAAAAGGCACTTTTTTCCTGTGGTTTAGTATTTCCTCCAGAAGCTGTGCAGATTCCAATAAATGTTCTAAAAGTACTAGGAAATACAGTGAGATGGGTTCACTAATAACTCATTCACTTCTCTGCTGGTTACTGTTCAGTCTTACTTGGACGTTTGTGTGGTTTATGTTCAACTGAGGACGTGCATCACTACTGTTTTGCGTCACAGTTGAGCGTTGCATAAGGCCTGACATTCCAGTGATTCTCAAATTATTGACTGCTCTTTTACCCGGGCTGTATTATTTACTGCACATTAAACTGGAAGGCACTGAAGGGAGCACACACCTCTACCAAAGCTGCACAATAGGTCTGAATTTATCATTAGAATTAGGGGAATAGAAATGTTCAACCTGCATCAAAATACACAGTTCCAGACAATTATGTGATGCATGTGCCGAATTCTTTTCATTAAAGTGTGTGCTATAGTAGATGAAAAAAATACAAATACAATTGTATTTTTTGCAGTTATTGTAAAATATCTATATGCATATTGTGTTCCAGCTGTGTGTATTATGCATGCCACGACCGTGGTGAGCGGCGGTCAGGTGAGCAGGAAACTCTCATACAAGGATCAGGTGCTGGAGCTGACGTATGAAGGAGGAAGTCCCTGCCCAGCAAACTCCAACCTCAAACACAACACCATCATCCACTTCATCTGCAGGTACGTCTCCCTTCCTCCTGTGTCCTCATCGGATTTTCTCCCTAATTTTTTTTTCTTTTCATTGCTGATGATTGATTGATTTTATTCATCAATCGTCAGATACAGAAACAAAAATCTGAAGGATAACATGTTAAAGTGAAAACACTCAGCACAAGACATTCCACATAAAAACTCAACAAAAAGAAATCCAAAAACACATCATCACAATTTAATAAAAATAACGCCCTCTTCAATAAAGGACAGCCTAAAATAACAATTTCATTGAGAATTTCACAATTCCGACAACTGCCTGTGTGTATGAAAAGCAAGTGTGTGTAGCGAGTGGTGGCTCTTTAAAGATTTCATTAAAGATTTTCTTTTTAAGAGTTTAAACACACTGATGCAATATATTTCATATCATGAAGTTATGTTTAAATGTTAAAAATATAATCTTTTTTGCAAAACACCAGTAACGTATCTGTCATGTTAGCACTGAAATATCTAGCTATGTTGAATATTTGCATTGTGTTTGTACAGGCCACCTAACATGGGCTCAGCCCCACCAGAGCCAGTTCTCATTGACTCCAACGCTGACACCTGCACACACTTCTTCTCTTTCCACACACCCCTGGTCTGCGAACAGCCAGTAAGTATGTTTTGTTTATTTGTCAGCGGGATAAGTCAGATGAGCACTGTGACTCTCGGTATGCTCGGCCTGTTTCATTAAGTAACTCAAATTCAAATGTTGGGAAACTTTTGGCTATTCAGGTTTTCCCATCCAATGCAGTGAAGAAATAACTGACAAGCAATGTGCTTGTATTGGTAATCCAAATCAAATGTATGTGAAGTTATGAATTACACAAAACCTGATTCCAGCATGTGTTTGTGCGTGTGTGCTGTAATACAACCTTTAACTTTAGAAATCACTAGTTAGCAGGCTGTGTCTATGACATAAGAACAAATGTAAAAAAAAAAGCTTTTGCCAGGACAATCTTTCTAAGTTCCTCAATTACTTTTTTCCATCTGTGAAACGGGTGAAAAAAACAGCTATGGCAGGATCATTTTTCTAATGTTTGTCATTGTAATACTCACTTCAGTCACATCCCTACCCCATGCTCTAAATCAGACCAAGAGCATTGTTTGAGCATGTTTTCCCTAACGGCAGATTTACGCCAGTTTAAAATACATTTCTAGCCAAAATAAAGACACTACAGTAATGTTATATAACTTGCTAACACACAATAAATGTACTATTTAGTTTTGAGTGTGTGGAGAAATTAACTCGTATGGAAGAAAACATGATTTTTTTTTATAACATGGGGTAGTGATGCACTTCAGCCTCTCGAAATGAGTGTTACACTTTGAAATGAAAATGTTCCTGATAAATATAATTTTAAAAAAATTCACCTTCCCAATCTTTTGTTTCACTTGCTCTCGGAGATGAAACAAGAAGCGGTAACTTGGAAAGATTTTCCTGGCAAAGCGTTTTGTTTTTGTCACCTGTTCTTAAGTCATAAACGAAAACAACAATTTAGATCAGACTTAGAAAAGGTGATACCTACGGTTTTTTTTTTTTCTCTCTTGCCTCTCGGGGCTTCTGTAGTTTTTCTCAACAGCAAGTAATTATAAAAATAACATGGAGCATTCCTTCGTAAATTTGCACTGCATTGGCCATTTCAAACAGCAAATTGAATTTCAGTTGAGTGTAGTCTGCAGATGGACTGCAATCCGCTTCTCAAGGATTATCAAAGGAGACAGGAATGCAGCATTGAATTGTGTGACGCTGTAGGAATTGTGGGATTGTACCTGACTCACAATACTTCTGAAAACATAGAGGATCAAAAGAAGAAAACATTGAAAGAAAACTTTCAACAGCCACTGTATAGAATATAATGACTGAATTCCTTTGCTTTGAGTTTGGCTTTCTGAGGCCAAAAAACTATTACTGTGACACTACAAGGATGTACCACTGACATTTATTTGCTTCCTTTTTATTACATTTTCAGGTGAAGTGTTCAGTCCAGAACGGCTCTGCTCTCATAGACCTGACTCCTCTCATCCACATCAGTGGATACTACACAGCAACAGGTCAGTGGGCCAAGGTGTCATCATGACATATGCTGAGTTTTTCTGCATGCAGTAATGGTGTTCTAAATCTATTTGAAAAATTTCAGAGATCAAATGTAGCACATTATGCATCATGTCAGTGAGGATCTTCATCCATCTGCATCATTTAGGGGAAAAACATTAATCCAGAAATATACCGTTTCAACATTTCTGTTTCAATCCTCTTAATTGTGTTCTTTCAGACGACGCAGTGGACCAAAGTGACGGATCTCCAGACTTCTACATCAACATCTGCCAGCCTCTGAACCCCATCCCCGGGGTCAACTGCCCCCCTGGAGCCGCCGTCTGTACAGACCCTGACAATGGACCGCCTGTGGTAAGAAACTGGCAAACACAACCACAGACGCATACATTCTCCTTCACACTTGTTTTCATACAAGGTAGAGAAGGGACCACTTACCTTGACCTCACTTTTATGTGGTTTGATGCCTTTGACGACAAGTAAAAAGGCCCGATGGCACCTCTTGATTAGAACAGACACAGCCATTATAAAGACTGATTTTCATTTCCAGCTATTTATTACCAATGTATATTACATGCTGCATTTTGTACTCAAACGGAACTTTGTGAAAGGAAATATATGTTTGTTGGTTCGAAATGCACCATGGCCTCTTTTTGTGCCACATGACTTATAAATACATCAACTTATTATAAGTGAAATGTGAAAACAACATCCTAACCAAATACATTTTTTATACTTGGGGAAAATGCTCGTTTATGCGACTGCATGTTAGGGCCCTTGTAGGTTAAAGGAAGGGGAGTAATATTCAGAGAAAATTCTCAGAATTTGCAAGTTTAAAATGGCAAATATCCAAGAAAAAAACTTGTCACGGAACTACACTTCCTCTCTTTGGAACGTTGGATCAACCTCATCGCTCCACAGATGCCACCACTTGCCATGTATTATGCCTGAAGTGGATGACCTAAACAAATTAAACTTTGCAAACGGAAGACATTGCCACGAAGTAGGCTTGTTCAGAAGAAAACATCGTACTGATTTTTTTTTATTTTTTTTTTTTTTTATTTACGACTCTAATCACAGAATTCTTTTTTTCTCTGAGTAATGCTCCTCTCCCCTGGCTTGGTAGTTTTTCTTTTTCTTTTTCTTACGTGCAATCATGCAATGTTTATAATTTGCTAGCATGTGACATTTTTATACGTTTTGGTCTTTAATTGATTACGCAAACAATTCATCATAAAATAAACGATTAAAAGCAAACTTGCAACAAAAAATCTCTCCCTCCCACTGTCTTTTTTTTGTATAATGATGATCCTTTTTGTTTCTCTTCCCGTCACTTTCAATAACGTTGCCTCCACCCTTTTTTCTGTCTCTTAAAGGACATTGGACGGACTACCAGCGGTCCTGAGATCAACAGTGCAACAGGGGAAGTCTCCATCACCTACAGCAGCTCCACCAAGTGCGCGGCTGATCTTGCACAGAACTACACTTCGACCATCATCTTTACCTGCCAGAGAGGCCTGGAGCTGGTCAGTCAGCACTTGGATGTTGTTTTATAATAGGAATTCTTCCACATGCACTGTTTACTTTACTGTTTACTTCTCTGAGGATTTTTGAACAAAACAGTGACCTTTTATTATTTTCATCCAGGGCTCTCCGCAAATGCTGAGGCTGCAGGAATGTGTCTATTTGTTTGAGTGGGCGACTCCTATAGTCTGTTCAGATGCCACCCACACCAACACCAGCGGTTGCCAGCTCACCGACTCCCAGCTCCAGTTCACCTTTGAACTGTCCAGCCTCTCTGGTGAAGTCCAGGTGAGCTCCATAGGCTTGTTGGCTGTACCCCAAAATCACATTTGACATAATGAATATTGAATAATCCCTTCATCTTGTAAAATCTACATTTGTTTTAGATTTCAGAATAGTAATCTGATAGTAATAGTAATATTTGTATCTATGAAGGTAAAGGTGGAATATTAATGCCATGTTTCTAGAGTAGCCCAGAACAGACAGACCAAACACTGGCTTCAGTGAGAGCCTTTCATGTTTTTCCATTACCCCAAAGTCACTGTAGTTCTCCAACAAAATTGTGAAACTGTGGTGACAAAGCCGTCGAGTGTAAAACCGTAGAACCGCCAGTCGCCGTCTGACTTAAATTGGACCTAAAGTTGTGTTATTATGGTAAAAATGGCCTCTAATTGAGGCGAACAGCCAATCGCTGTCTTGGAAAGGGAAGAGTGAGCAAGGGGGATTCAGTTGGTTGCAATTTGCAACCACACCCGCTAGCTGCCACCAAATCCTACATGCTGTCCATTTTTAAATACTGTAGTGAAGTTAAGTCTCTGTACGTCAGGTACCAGCGAGCTCCAGCATCTACCACATCAACGTCTGCGGCTCAGTGACCGAGCCGGCCTGCAAGAAGAGCGCGGTTTGCCAGCTGTCTGGTTCTGGTTCAGACAAGTCAGCGTCATCCTTTGGCATCAGCAAGGCCATGACGATGGACTTCAAACATGACGAGGAGGCCGTACTGATGCAGTATGGTGGGGGAGATCCCTGCCCACCAGGTTGGTCTGCTATACTCACCTTGTTTATGACCCCCTCTCAGAAGTCTTAAGATCTATCTTGCAAAAAGAGCTAGATAGAAATCTGATTCCACATTGGTACAATCTTCACTAATACAATCTGCTGAGATTTGTACTTATTATAAAAAAGATGTTTTTCTCACACTGGACTCGAGACTCCCAGGAGCAAAATGGAGCATAATAACTAGATATGATCATAGTTTTTGGGAAGCAACTGAACAAATTAGATGATGTGTTTGTTTGTGCGTTTCAGTGACAAATGAGGGCGAGGCGTGCGTGTTCCCCTTCACTCTCATGAAGAAGTCGTACACAGCGTGCACCAAAGATGAACGTGCAGATGGTAGGATGTGGTGTGCCACCACTGCCAACTATGACAAGGACAAGAAGTGGGGATTCTGCAATGCAGGTGACCGCTCTTTGACAGTAGAGAAGAAAACGCATGAAAACTCCCATTATTACTCCAACTATTACTCATGCTTTGAAAAGTTGACACTGGAAGTTTAGGACTCAATATGTAGAGCAGGCAAAGTTGAAAAATGTCCACATTTTAATAACATAAATGACTAATCTTTCTCACTGTTTCAAAGTACCTGTGTGGATTTATGACACTTCCAAAATGCTTTCTTGTGTTGCCTTTCCTTTACTTCTCTGCCTCTTTTCTCTCTCTCTTTCAGCCTCTGGTAAGCGTCAGTCCTCCATATTGTTTACCTGTGACCAGTCTGCAGGCCGCGGCGCTCCACAGCTGCTCTCAGAGACGGCGGGTTGTTCGGCCACTTTTCAGTGGCGCACCAGCGCCGTTTGTCCCCCGATGAAGATGGAGTGTAAGCTGGTCAGCCAGCATCAGACCTTCGACCTCCGAACCCTGTCCTCCCTCACTGAGCCCTGGAAGTTTAGCCACCGAGGGGATTCGTAAGTCTGGCTTTACTCAACTCCTCCTTATAATGTAATGTGGAGATCACAAAAATCCAAAATGGCAGTAAAAAAATAAAAAAATCTGAAGTGAGCTTGAAATTTTAATTAAAAAAGCTGTTCATGAGCATGAAGTGCCATGTTGCTCATGCTCTTCATGAGGGTTTTATCTGGTATTATATTGGGCATGACTGCTCCACCTTTAGTTGGCAGTGTTTTGGCATCAATAACATTCCCTGCTTCACAATAGATGCAAGAACGAGGAGAAATATTGCTAAAGCCTGCATATGCGTGAAAATAAATTGGTGAACATATCTGCAAAGCCACTAAAATCACTTCAGCCTTCGTTTCTCGAGTCCTGACTTCATTCAAATGTGACTCTCTTTGCTGTTTTTATGTCCTCAGGTACTTCGTTAACCTGTGTCAGGGTATCCACGGTGGATTGCCAGGTTGTCCAGAGGGAGCAACCGTGTGCCGGCACACAGCAGCAGGAGTGACCCAGACCCTGGGCCGAGTTTATACCCAGAAAATGAGCTCTGTTGGTGGGTATTCAAGTCATGTACTTCAAGTGTGCTTTATGTAGGACTTTTTGAGGAGAATAATATCTGCTTGAAGTTTCAAATATCCTAGGATTAGAATTTGTGTGCGTGTTATGGTGGTGTTACGAGTAGAATTAAACAAAAGCTATTGGCAAGGCTTTTAATATTGTATTACTGTTCTACAACTCAAAACTGACTCTGAATGAAACAGAAAACAGTGCAGGCTTTGAGGTAAACAGAGGGACTCTCACAGCTGTGATTTGATTCTGTGCATTAGAAAAGTTTGTGATCGCAGTTCTCAAACTCCTTCTGCAGATGGAAAGATTACTGTCAGTTACTCAGCGGGAGAAGATGTCTGCAGTAACGGCGTGCAAGCCAAGACTGTAATCCAGCTGAGCTGCGGCTCCACTGTTGGACACCCGGCACTCATCAGGTAATATTATAATTTAAATGTTTAGCCCCGGATCAAATCTTGGTCATTCGCTCACCTAGCATTGTGAGCTCTTGACTGCTGATGCTGCAGTGGACAGTAAACCACATTCTACAACTCATTTACTCTTTGGTTCAGAAATTTATAACTGCCAGAACAAAACGTTTGTCTTTAACAGAACAGAGTGTTTGTCTTTAACAGTATATTTTCTGTCATTAAAGCATAGTTTAGGCACACTACCAAACCTTTCTTAGCAGACTTGTAATTCACAGTCATGAGAAAATTGCAATTTTGGGGCGATTAGCTCACTGGGCTAAGAGGGTTGTCTGGGAACCGGAGGGTCGGTAGTTCGATCCTTGGCTGGGACGTGTTCTGAGTCGTAGTGTCCTTGAACAAGACACTGTCCCCCTATCGGCTCCCCGGGCGCCTGTCGTGGGCAGCCCACTGCTCCCTGGTACAGGGATGGGTCAAATGCAGAGAAAACTTTTCCCCTTAATGGGATAAATATAGTGTAATAAAATAAAAAATAAATCAATATAAAGGCTTTATACAACCTTTCAGCTCTTTTTGTTTTTGTTAAAGTTTCTTTTTTTCAGTACCCCCATGTTTAGATTAATACAGCAGTTTCTATTAAATATATATTTTAAAAAGTTGATGTTTTTACTAGACACAATATGGCTTTGACTCCTTCCTTAATGTTAAGTTTGCACATCTTTTATATAATCTGACAGTTTCACAGCATTTATTAGTTTTGTTCTTAGTTTTGGGTTTTAAATTCACTCCGCTTGTTCAATTAGTCCTTGAAGTTAAAAATAAATCATCTCGATCTGTTTCTGTGTGAACAGCGTCGATGAGGCGTCATGTGAGTTTGTGATTGGCTGGGAGACCCGGTCAGCGTGTGCTGTGAAGCAGCGTGAGGTGGAGATGGTGAATGGGACGATACAGGTTCCTGACACTGGAGCCAGCCTCAGTCTGGGAACGCTTTATTTCAGGTAACACGAGCACACACTCCACCTGTCCGCCTGCGTCTTCATCCTGCTCCAAAATATCTCACTGCCATAAATGAGATGGAGAGCCTTTTATTTTCCGCTGGTGGTGGTCTGTTTAGCCTTGTTTTTACCTTCCTCCTCTCAGCCACCATCAGGCGTCTGGAGACATCCGTCCCAACGGCGACCGCTACCTCTACCACATCCAGTTGTCTGGCATCACCAACAACTCCCTGCCCACCTGTCTCGGTGCCAACATCTGCCAGGTCAAGCTCAACGGACCCTACAGACGCAGGATTGGCTCTTCCAGCAAGGCCAAGTACTACGTTAAAGGTAAATTATTGCTAGGTTTAGTGAAATCAGCAATTGGTGGTGTGTTACTGAGGACCCAAGGAACTGCAATGTCAAGTGTGAGCTCCTGAAATCTACGGGATATATGTATTAGTTGGGCTTACATACACACTAAAGTGTATTGAGAGGGGGAGATTGTCCAACCCTGCAGTAGTAAAATGAAGGTTTTCTAAAGGGACTCTGGTGCTCTGAAAAACTACCACTTTCGTCCACAGGGACCGCCAAAATCAACACAAAATGAAGGTCCTTTGTTGTAACTTTAAACTGTTGTCCTAATAGTGAAATTTGAATTAACTTACAGTTGTCACATCATTAACACTTGTTGATTCTAGCTAATACATCACCTCATCCATGTCAAATACGTCTCCCCTTTCCCATCAGGAGGAAACCTGGATGTGATCGTGCCCTCTGAGTCGGCATGTGGGCGGGAGAAGACCAAAACGGTGTCGTCCACCATCATGTTCCACTGTAACCCCTCGGCAGGCGTCGGCATCCCCGAGTTTATGCTGGAGACGGATGAATGCCAGTATCTGTTTGTGTGGCACACGGATGCCGTGTGTGGTCTCACGTGAGCATACGTTTTTCTTTACACTGGAATATAGTTTATTCTTACTACAGGAGAAGTAGATTTAAGAAATGGCAAATGTGTATATAAGTCTTCCTTCTTGATTTCTTTGCAGAACTGTTGACACACAGTCCAATGATGATGGCGACAGCGAGGCTCCTGTTCTCTCCAGGCGGAGCCAGGCGATGGGGGTGATGCTGAGTCTTCTGCTACTGGTTCTGTCCGTCTGTCTGCTCGGGCTTTTGCTCCACAAGAAAGAGAGGAGGTGAGACCACCAGCATCCAACGAAAGCAGGGAAGCTAAAAGATTTAGAGAAATTTTTTTTGAGTTTTCATGAATGCTTGTTTGCCTTGTCATCATCATCAACAGAGAGCTGGTGATCCAGAAGGTTGCTGGCTGCTGCAGGAGAGGAAACCAAGTCTCCTATAAATATTCCAAGGTAGGTTGATCTAATGAATGAATCCATTCTGATTCCAGTTCCAGTGTGAAACGCACTTTTCTAGCCGACTACTTAGTTAATTGGAATTTTTTTGCTTTCAAAAGCTGCTGCATCTAAAAATGCTTCCCTTGCCTGTATCAATTCATCCAATCATTGAGGCCCACATTTGGAAAATAAATTGTTGTTTCCCTGCATCATATGCAAGGTTACCTGTCAGCTGTTCAGTTCATCTTGTCAGCAACGTGCAGGCGAGTGCCTGTGTGCATCGGTTTACATGGTCTCTTTACAGCAAAACGTTCGAATTACGTAATGCATAATGACACCACAAAACCGGTTCCCTCTCCAAACATTCTGTGCAGTGTGATGTTTTCCTTTGATATGCGGGAATATTTCTGATCTATTTTGATCAACAATGATTAAAAAATAATGTTAATAGGATATGAAATAATTATAAAACCCTACGGAGTGAAGTATTATAGTTTAATTAGGCAACCTCACATTTACTTGTGTATCGTCCAAAAAATAGACAAAGCATAAATAAATGCTTTAGGTCGCAGTTGTACCCATGAGACGTGCGCCTGCAGACAGCTGCACAGGTAAAAGTGTGCAATATGTTGCATGAGATGTAGGAGAGAAAAAAACGCGTCTGCCAGGTTGGTAGTAAATTTAGCATGAAGGCGACTTATTTTATCCCAGATGACTCGGTGTGTGTTCTAACTTCAAAAATCCTTAGGTCAACATGGACGAAGAAGGTGGTGAAGAGGAGATGGAGTGGCTGATGGAGGAGCTCGAAGCACCTCCCACGTCCTCCTCCTCCAAACGAGGGAGGAGCAACCACGGCAACGGTCACATCAAGACCAAGCCGGTGAACACGGACGGCCTGCGCTCGTTCTCGCTGGACGAGCAGGACGACGACGACGACAGCGAGGACGAGGTGCTGAGTGTCCCAGGGGTGAGAGTGGTCAAATCCTCCGGAATCTCCAGGCACTCTGCGGCCCATCGCAGCCCCTTCCTTCAGGTGAGTGTCGTCCCAACAGCTGTCCAGGTGTTTTTTGTTTTCTTCTACCGTGGCACTCAAAACCTCACAGAGTCCTTCTTTTCAGGAGGAGAGTGACGAGGACCTGGTGGGCCTCTTGGACGAGTCGGACAGGAAGAGTAAGAGCAGCAAACCTCGCTCCTCAGGCCTTAATAACGGTAACAACACAGCAGCCAATAGGAAACGGGACGAGGACGACAGTGACGAGGACCTCCTCAGGGTGTGATGTCACTTCCTGCGTCCCGCTCCCCTACCACAACCAGTCTGAACTCTTCTTTCTCAGTGAATGTCTCCATAACAGCGACAACAGATACCAACAACATATTGAAAGCAGAAACCTTTCCTCTCTTTTGGATTTTTTTTTGTTGGGCTGCACCTTTACTTGGCCTCAGACTCTATCCAGTCCACTGTCTACAGACTGTCAATGTTAGCATATGGTTTCTTATTTATTGGTAGCTGATTATTTAAAGTATTCTGCAGGCTGTTTTTTTTTTACCTGCACCCTATTTTCTGTCATAATTCTGAAATTAAATAATGAGGTACTTCACTATAGTTACTTCAATCTTGCCACATTTATCTAATATAGACTCTAAAAATCAACCCCAGAGACATTAAAAGGCATCTTCTTTGACACGTTAGCTCTGCAATGTCAGTGAAAAGATTTCTGTTTGAGTTTTTGAAATGGAGTTGTGCCATTGCTTTCGCACTTTATTGCAGCATTGATTAAGTTTATTAAGAATGATTCTGTGTTTCATTGCAGCGAATGAAGAGAAAAGCTTTGACTATCTATTCTGGGTTGATTTTTGATGTCCAGGACTGTATTTGATAACTGTGGTGAGATGAACAGTGAAGTAGCTCAATAGTGAAACAATTTAGCAGATTTTCTGAGGAAAACAACGGCTATCAAAGAAAAAAAGCAAAAAAAGCAGGGGGAAGCTGGTTTTGTTCCCTGAATGTGGGCGGTGGAGATGTCGGCTTGTGTTGTTTCTAAAGGGAATGAAGACACCCGTTTGTCTTTTCTTGCTGTTTACAGTTGCTATAATAGCAGATGTCTTCTCTTTCTTTCCCCTCGAAAAGAAAGTGCGATGCCTTCCTGATGATGAACTTTACTTTGCTTTTTCATCGATGAGTCATGTCCGGCGACAGATTGATTTTTGTCTTGTTTTGATCAGAGACATTGTACATAGAGGATAATGTTCTATAATATGAACGTTTTGTTTGTTTGTCTGTTTGTTGTCTTCACCGGTGAGTTGCTCACATATCTGTTTTTATTATTTAAATGCTTGTCTGAGCTTATTATCAGTATGAATCTCTGTTCTGTTTCGAAAATGGAGATGGCCTTAAGTGTGAATGGACGGTCGACGAGGACGGAGGTTGAAAGTGAAATTTAAGATGTTGGTTTAGGTTTGCGTTGGTTTTTGAACCCCCCCCCCGCTAAAGCCATATTTCTACAGCCACCGCTGGCACTAATGTCTGGAAGTAGGGAATTTGTTTTCCCACGCTTGCTTATTCGGGTTTATAATCATGGATGTTGCTGCAGCAAAAGTGAAGTTTTTACCCGGTAAAGCCATTTTTTTTTTTATGTCCGAAATCAGCAGTTATTTAGCCAACTGCATGTGATGATGAAGAGACAAAAGAACGACATGAAGCATTTAAATTCCAAGAATGCAGGCAGTTTATTTCCATTTAACTTATTTTCTGCTTAATAAACAAACTAGTGTTTTAACAAAGCATATTAGTAATGATGGAGATCAAGGGCCTGAGATATTTTGGTAAAGTATATCAAACTGACTGCACTGTTCCCACATAAGAGTGATATGAGTAATCCTACACAATATATACAAGGTATTTGTATGCTCTCCCATTTGCAGGTTCTTTTCTTTGGTCCCAAAGTCAAAACAAATCAAACTTTAGTTCCTGCGACTCAACATGGAGGATTTGTCTGTGCTCTGTGCGTTGATTCTTCTTCTCTGCTGTGCATATCAGTTAAGAACATAAGTGTTTTCTAAGGTCGCAACTAACAATTATTTTCATCATTGATTATAAATGTCAGAAAATTGTGAAAAGTGCCCATCACAAGTCATCCTAGTCCAAGGTGACAATGTATTCTGTCTGAACATCAGTCTAAAACCCAAAGATGTAGAGAAAAACAACCAATCATCACACGGTAGAAGCTGATAACACAGAATGTTTGACATTATATAAACAACTTACATTTTTGTAGATTTCAGCTTCTCAAATGTGATTTACTCTGTTTTATATCTTTGTAAAAGAAACATGTTTGGTTTTAGGTTGGTCAAAACAAGAAGTTTGAAAACATCAACTTTGTTTCTGGGACATTTCTCACTATATTCAACCTTTTCTCGACTAACACTTAATTAATGAATCAAGGAAGTGATCAATAGATTAATTTCTAATGAAAATAATCATTTGTTGCAGACCATCCATCTCCCTTTATCCGTATTTATATATGGGACATTTTGAGGTATCTCATTTACAGGTGTTTTATTCCCACTTGGCCAAATTAACTGAATGAAGGAGCTGATTTCACGGATTGAATCATTCATTCCAAACTTACTGTCAGTGAATGTACAACCTTGGGAGAGCACCTCATGATCTATTGAAAGGGTTTTGTAATGATTTGCGATCACAAACGGTGCACTGACACTGGCTGTGACTATTTATTGCCTTATGTACATTGTGGACAAAGGGGATTAAAGTCAGTATATTCAATTTTGGGTTTTCGCAGTAGTCAATCCACAGAAACTAAAGGTATTAACAAAACATTTAATTGTTAAAATCTCAGATCAATCAATAAAAGAAGGGCCACCATTCAGGGTATTTCTAAAGCTTTGTACACAACATTTGTTAAACAAGTTTTTGTAAGGATGCCAAACATGAAAGAAATCTTGAAATTAGAAATATCAGTATTTTATATGGATGAGTTTGGGATGTGCCGTAATAATTAAGAAATAGAGAACATTATGTTCCTGAACCTTTGCTGTGGTTCTATTACTATGTTCAGTTATTTGTTTTCCTTTTTTATTATCTCTAAGATCAATTTCTGAAATTGAACTTTTCACAAGCAATTTTTAAATTCAATATTCTCTAGAAAGGTCGAGAAGAAGTGAAGCTTTGTTCACACCTTCCCCCAAAATTTTGCCTTATGTAATCTGTTAATTTGTGACGGTATTTGTAGAATAACCATATGATTAAGATACTGTTCAGAAATTAGGAATGAGTTTTACTCAAAGTGAAATCCAGCTTTTAGAGCATAAAGAATGATGTGGTAGTGCACAGCACACTGGGCAGGTTTCCAAAGAACAATTACTCTACGGATGGAATGTCAATAATCCATATTTATTATTAAAGTATCATTCAAAGTCCAGCAAGACACTAAATGAAATCGAGCTCGTGGTTGGCAGACCTGACAGACTTTTATGAAATTTTATTTGAAACAATCGTACAGCATGCAAACCTCACTTGTTTCTCTGAAAGCTTTTTTTACTTCCTGAACCGGTTGAAAGGAGGTTTGAACTACATCTGGCACTTTGTAATCAAGTCATCATCAGGAGACGTCGTTGAACTCCTCATTACAGAGAAGCAGGTGGCTCTGATTAGTATGTGAAGTCTTTATTTCCATCGTTGCATAAAGTCTGTTTCTGCTGTATTTAGCAACCAAAGCTAGTGTCTGCATGGTGCTGTCCTGAACCTTCTCGTCCCTATGAAGATATGAATGGACATTCTTGTGCTTTGTTGTCTACACTCAAGCAGAGAACTGCTCTGGGTTATGTGAAACTAATTCAGCGTCTGCGATCGAGGCCGAGAGTTGAATTCAGAAGCAGACAAAACGGGGTTGGACTAAAAAAGAAAAAAGCACAAGAAGTTTTCTGTGATGATTCGGTACTATTGGAGAACATTATTACGTTTTATGTTGTCTGATATGTTTTTTTTCCAGTTATTTGCCTGTTTCTTATTTAAAAACATTGATGTAAAAAAGAAAAAGATTGCATTATTTGAATAAATATGATCCGCTGTTTATCACTGCTGTGGTTTGATCACGTACTCTGTGACTAATAATAGAACG
This sequence comes from Cebidichthys violaceus, assembly GCF_023349555.1. Classification (NCBI taxonomy): domain Eukaryota; kingdom Metazoa; phylum Chordata; class Actinopteri; order Perciformes; family Stichaeidae; genus Cebidichthys; species Cebidichthys violaceus. The sequence goes on along the minus strand of NW_027176307.1, from coordinate 3,311,085 downwards.
CAGTAACGCCTGCTTCAAAGAATTTGAGACAAGTACTTGTTTAGAAGGATTTTAGACTTTCACTTGTTTCAAACTACTTGAGACTAACTTTTACTTGTCTGAAATTACTTGAGAATTGACTTGGACATCCAGGAGGACTTGACTTGCACTCATTTAAGACTTGATTTGGAGTTGTCTCAAGTGACTTTAGACTCTACTTTGACCTGTCCTGAAGGACCACAGACTTGACCTTTACTCCTCTTGATGAAGTTGAGTCTTGGACTTGCCTTGGAGGACTCGTGACTTGTCTTGGAGGACTTGAGACAGCAGTAGGACCGGTCCCTATGGCTTGACTTGGACTAGTTTGAGTGACTAGAGACTTGCCTTTTATATGTTCCCAAGGACCCCAGACTTGAATTGAACTTGTCCCAAAAAACCTTAGACTTGAACTTGTTTTGAAGAACTGTAGACGTGTCTTGTACAAGTCTGGGAACATCTGGGAGGACTCGAGATTTTACTTACACTCATCCTGATGGATTTGTCTCAAATAACTTTAAACTCAACTTTGACCTGGTTCGAAGGAACCCAGACTTGACCTGGACTCTTCTTGATGAATTTGAGACTTCGACTTGTTTCTGAGGACTCATGCCTTCTCTTGGACTCATCTGGGAGGACTTGAGATTTGGTGATTTGGACTGGACCTAATGGCATGATCTGGACTTGTTTGAATAGCTTGGACTCGTTCCAAAGAACTTTAGACTTGCGCTTGTTTCGAAGGACTCAAGACTTGTCTTGGAGAAGTCTGGGAACATCTGGGAGGACTCGAGATTTGACATGCACTTGTCTTGATGGTCTTGAATTTGACTTGTTGAATGACATCAAGTTTGACTTGAACTTGACTTAAATAACTTGAGACTTTGATTGGACTTGTTTGAAAGACTTGACATTTGTCTCATTTATTCATCTTTTTCAAGAAAGGACTGAAGCCTTAAAAACAGCTCTGACCGTTATAGAACAGGCAAACTAATAGCACCAATCCCTCAGATCCAACCCCCCTTTGTATGGTGACTTGAGCATGATCCTTTAGCTGGGTCCCCAGCAGGGACGTGCGGTCAGGCATCATGACAAGTAAAAAACAAATAATGCTAAAATAAATATTAATATGTCTCTACTGATCTGTGCTATAAATGTAATTTCTGTATGATTCCAATCATTCCAAGCATTTTTATAATCAAAATCGCTGAATTAGCGCATGTCCTGTTTAAACAGAGGAGACACGTGAGGTGAGGCAGCGACGAGCTGTGCCTCATCTCAGACTGTGAATCCCTCACTAACTGGGTTGAGCACGTGCCTTTTGCTTTCTCATTGTTTGTCACCACTGTAATATTTGTAGACACTTTTATTATATGTCCTTTCTTTATATAGAATAGGTACTGCATTTCACGTCTGTGTAGAACATATTTAGTGTTGCTGATCTGACATTAAACTGCAGTGAAAAAGCACAGAGAGGCAAACAGTACTCTGCCTCAAAGAAGAGGGCGTGCGAGAGCCCACGGGTCGGGTTCATGCTTGTTCTGTCGTTGCTCTTCTTCTACACTTCTCTTCTTCTTACATTTTGCTTTGACCAAAAACATTGTAAGATTCTATATCCAGGCTTAAAAATGTCTCAAAAAACAAGGAAATATGACCAAATCAACAGTAATTCAACGTCAGACAGGTAAAGTAACCTTTTATGTGTTTGTTGTTCTCTTTATACATCTGTGGTTGTTACGCAGATTATGGCGGAATCTCACGATTTTCGCGGGTGGTGCCCGCGAGCGCTCCGCTTCTGAAACGCTCCCGGTGGGGCAGGTCGGTGGGGCAGGTCGCGGCGCACACGCTCCCGGTGGAATCAAATAAGTACCTTACCTATGTGTGTGTAAATAATGCTGATATGAAAAACAACCAGTAGTCAATGTGCAGCTGCCAATTGAATGGTGATTTAAGCTTCTCTATTGGGTTCATATATTTGTAAATCTGATTTATGTACTGTCAGTGCCTCACCAGCCACGAACCTCACCGCACGTCACTGCCACCTTTGTATGGTGACTTGAGCATGATCCTTTAGCTGGGTCCTCAGCTGCAAAGACTACAAGTCAGATGTCACATCTTCATGTGAAAAAAAAAAAATTGACTGATTAATAGTATTTCTGTGTGCCCACACATGCATGGCACGGAGAGACAGGCTGCACAAGCAGGTCCATGTTAATGAATCTCTGGGTAGAACGTTGACACAACTGGTCTGACGTCTGAAAAAACGTCTGTCTGTGGACCTTTGCTCCTGCTTGTCCCGTTTAAAATCCAAAGGACGGACTTGTGGTCACTCTGCAGCGGGAGACTCGGCATTCACACTGTCAAGACTGCTGAGACACTGTGATTGGAATTAGTAGTGAATTGAGTTGTTTTGTCAGTTTCTTAGAGAGGCAAACAAAAAAAAGAACTTTTCAGCCATGACCACTTTTGACGACATCTTGGAAGAAGCTGGGCAGTTCGGCCGCTGTCAGAAGCGTATCTTCGGCCTGCTGTGCATGGTGTCCATGCCCTGGGCCGGTGTGTACGTTGGCATCGTCTTCCAGGGTTTCACCCCGGATCACTGGTGTCGGGACCCCGCGGTTGTAGAGAGGAGGCAGGCGTGCGGCTGGAGCCTGGCGGAGAGTCGTAGTCTGACGGTGCCTCTGGTCAACAGCTCTGGGGTGCTGCAGCAGAGCAGCTGTGAGCAGTACGAGGTGGACTGGAACACCACAGCGCTCACCTGCGATACACAGGAACTGGACCTCAGCACAACTCCCACAGGTGCCTGCAAAGGTGGATGGGAGTATGACTATGAGGGCAGGAACTCCTTCGTTACAGAGGTAGGTAAGCAAATGAAATGCAATCTAAACAATATTGGCATTTTCTTTCTTTGTGCCTTTATTACCAACAAATAAGGACATCCCTGTAAAAATGTGTGAAGTTTTTGCTACTTTACAGGAATAGTCAGACAATAGGATTATTTGCTTTATTTGCGAGAGGAAAATTAAGAGAACATCACAATTTCTAGTTTACCCACATTTAAGAAAGTTTAAAGGAAATATATAAGAGATAAATAAATGTTATGATTGTCCTTGTCTGTCTGTGTGTTGTCCCAGTTTGACCTGGTGTGCTCTGACGGATGGTTGGTGGACATGTACCAGGCCACTCTCAACGTGGGCTTCCTGATTGGGAGCATCGCAACTGGCTACCTGGCCGACAGGTAAGGCTATGATTTGTTGAATGAACACTTGTTGTATGAATCTGGTTTGATGAAGATGTGACGACCAGGTCAGTCAAACGCATTGTAGCACTTGTGTGTCTGTCGTTTCATTGTAATATATGCACTGTAACAAATTTTTCTGTTAAATAACAGTAAGGTGCTGGCAGCAGAGATGCCAGCAACATACTGTAATTCTACAGTAGTCACACTGTTGAACAATTTCACGGCCTATTACAGTTCAAATGAATACAGTATATTTCTGTAATTATTTGAATTTACAGTAACATTCTGGTTCGGGGTTAGATTACTTTAAATTATCAGTGTTTACTGTAGAAATGCAAAATTGATAATACAATAACTCAATTTAGCAGTTTAGAATATCAAAGATATATAATATATCTAAGATATCAAATACAAGATTTATATATTTTTAAACTGATGCCTGTTTGTGTCTCTGCCTTCAGGTTTGGCAGGAAAATCAGTTTCCTGATGTCCAACCTGTTGAATGGTATCGCAGGAATCCTGGTGGCCGTGTCTCCAAACTATGTGGCTTTGCTGGTTTTCAGAACGCTCTACGGGTTCGGAGTGAAAGGGGGCTGGGTGGTCGGATACGTGCTGAGTAAGAGCAATGTTTAACCTCACAGCTGGGATTTACAGTTCAACAAGGTTCAAGAAACTGCAAACACATCTGTAGTGTTACTCGATATGTGAAACCTTTCATCTCTTCCATCTCAGTCACAGAGATCGTGGGGGTGGAGCACAGACGCACAGTGGGAGTCCTCTACCAGATGTTCTTCAGTGTCGGCATCCTCCTCCTCCCTCTGCTGGCCTACTTCATCACCGACTGGCGCTGGCTGCAGGTCGTCATCACTGTCCCTTACATCCTTTTCGTGTCCTACTACTGGTGAGAAACACTGGCTGTGCTTTTATTTTGTGCTTTAAACAGGAAGTGAAGTCTTGAACCCCTTTTATGTTTAGAGAAGATTTTGAAGAGGAAAAATAAACACAGACAGAATTCTTATTTTGTGATTTACAAACTCACATTGGATTAATCCTCCTTGATTTTAAAAACCAGAAATTCAGTTGGAAGATCAGATAAGTTGGCATTCCTTCATGAAAGTGTTTGTATTTGCAGGTTCGTCCCAGAATCTCCAAGATGGCTTCTCTCTCAGAATAAAAAGTCCAAAGCAATTGAGATCACTAAGGCCATGGCCAAAGAGAACAAGAGGACCCTGTCCAAGAACATCGAGGTAGCTGCTGGTTTAGCAAAGACAAAACACATCATAAGACACAAGATCAGACTGTGTCCACTTCACCAAAGCAGTTACAGAAAGTCTAAATGCATGAATCTGTTAAAATGAAAATGTTTCTGCTGCTATAAATGCAATAACTGTATGCCATGCCTCAAGACTGCTTCCTTTAACTATTTATTACAAGTTCCTTTTCTCCCCACTTCATTTGTGATTTATTGTTGTATGCCTCAATGTACACATGAGGTGCTCATTATGTTTACAGTGTTGTAGTTTTTATTTGGTTCTATTTTTTTTATTTGTTTTTTTTAAGTTTCTTATCTAATCTATGGATGTTTTTGCACTTGTCGCTGTTGGTTGTAATTTGCACCCTCACCGCTAGATGCCGCCAGATCCTACAAACTAGACCTTTAACTACCTGAAAATCTGCAATTGCAAATGAACAGCAATTTTACAGTCTTTTACAAACAGTTGCATTTAATGCATTGCAGAATAGAAGCTTTACAGATGTGAATTCTGGAGCATTTCATATGTAATTTAAAAAAAGCTGAAAGAGGAAAACAGTAAAATAGTATAATATCCTAAAATAACTAGTAAAATATCTGAAAGTTATCAGTAAAATATGAAAAATAACATATCTGAAAATAATGAATATATGGAAATCTGTGAATGTAAAAGCAACTGCAATTTTACAGTTCTTCCTGGTAGAGTCTAAGCATTACAGATTGTAAAGTGTTTCAAATGTAATAGGAAAACAGTTGATTTTTCATATTAGCAGCATAAATAATTCATAATGTAATATTGATCCTGCAGAATCTGACAGATGATAACTCGGACTCCTGCACTGCCTCCTTCATGGACCTGATCAGAACTCCAAAAATGAGAAAACACACTTTGATTCTCAGCTTCAACTGGTAAGTATTTTTTTTTTTGTGGTTGGAAGTAATCATTTATAAGTTAAATGGAGTTTACAAGTTTAAAACATTTAAACAATGTTGTTTCAAACATGGGTCTTTGTAATGCTTCAATTAAAATAAAAATTAAACGGACTGGTCGTCTAAAATAACATTGATTAGGAACTTTAAATAATTCTTCCACTATCTGTACGATTCTTCCCCTCTGTCTCCTCCAGGTTCACCAGTGCTGTGGTCTACCAGGGCTTGATCATGAGGCTGGGCATTCTGGGAGGAAACGTCTACATCGACTTCCTCATCTCTGGCCTGGTGGAGTTCCCTGCTGCCTTCCTCATCCTCTTCACCATCGAACGCATCGGCAGGCGCATTCCCTTCGCCTCCGCCAACATTGTAGCCGGAGCCGCCTGCTTTATCACCGCCTTAATCCCTGACAGTGAGTCTCGGGCGACAGGTGGAGATGGGGAACATGATGTTCAGGTGTCACCAGATTTACATTCCTCTCTGTCCTTGCAGGCATGTTCTGGTTTAAGATGGTGGTGGCCTGCATCGGTCGGCTGGGCATCACCATGAGCTTTGAGATGGTGGTGTTTGTTAACACCGAGCTCTACCCGACGTTTGTCAGGTAAAATGTACACACTGTACACGCTATCTGCCTTTGCTCGGCAGGGGTGCAATTTTCAAAATGTCATCTAGCTCTTGTTTCTGCCAAGGTTGAACACACTTATTGTGAGTTACTTTGGATTAAAATGCCAAATAAATATCTAAGAAGGCCTAGTTTTCAAAACTACAACCAGCCCACTCTGGGTCGATCCAGCAGCTACATTCAAGCAATCACTGCTCAGATTTATCTCGACAAATATGCAATTTTGTTTTCTCTATTTAGCCAACAAGTGGCTAAATGAGACTACTCAACGTCATCACGCTGAACTTTAGTTCGCCTTTAGCGTAGTGGTGGTGACATGAAGTCATGTGGCTGTGGTGTAGTTTGTTTGTAGCCTACTTTTCTTGCTTTTTACCTCTGGCGATTGCATTCACGCTTCAAAAGTCAAACAAATTTGGTTAATTTGTGAAAATGATCCTGCTGAACAAAACGTGTAAATATCCAATGGAAGAATCCCATTGTCTTTTGGTCGAGGGAACCAGTGCGACGCTAACTTTCGGTTTGGCCTACAAAAATATAGAACACCCCTGCTACACTACTGTACTAAATTTTCAACCATCTGGCAGTTTTGTTTTTTGTGTGTTATGAGCTTTACAGCCTTGTGGGGCTGCTTAGCAAGCAAACTTTAGCTTGTTCAACAAAACAACCAAAAGGAAAAATGCATCTCTTGAGTGTCAGAAGAGCCACCTGACAACAGTGGTTAGGAAAGTAAATATTTGCTGGTTGTTCTTTTGTCCGTAGGAATCTGGGCGTGTCGGTTTGTTCCACTCTGTGTGACGTTGGAGGCATCGTAGCTCCCTTCTTGCTCTACAGGCTGGCGGTCATCTGGCTGGAGCTGCCGCTCATTATATTTGGTGGGTTTGATATTATTATGGAGCGAGAACATTTCATCGATATTTTTCCAAAGTCTGTACCAAAGACGGCTGGAATAGATGAAGATGTTCTCTAAATGCTGGGAATTTATACGTAATGCATCAAGGTATCTCATCACTTTTATGAAACTCTGTCAGCGGCACATTTTAAACAGATGATGAATTAGATTATGGTCCGACTGATATCGATTCGTTTCTAAAGGCTAATGTGTTGTGCAGGGTCTTTGGCTTTCGTGGCCGGAGGCTTGGTGCTGCTGCTTCCTGAGACCAGAGGTGTGCCGCTGCCCGAGACCATCGATGACATCGAGTTCCCAGAAAAGTGAGTATGCACTGCTGAAATAACGAGGTTCTTGAATTATTTTCATTATCTTTTAACCTTCCAGATTATTTTCTTCATTAATCATTTTGTCTATGCCGTAAAATGTCATAAAATAGTGAGAAATGCTTGTTGTAATTTCCCACAGCTCAAGGTGACTTCTGCTAATGTTTTGTTCTGTCTGACCAACAGTCCAGCAAAGATGTTTATTTATTAATGACAACAAAGCTTAATTTCTTCAACTTTTCCTTAAAAAATGACACAATAAATCCATTACCAAAATAGTTGCCAAGTAATTTTTTGTTGATCAATTAATCGTTGCAGCTCTGTACATCATGTCATTGTGTGTGTTCAGAGTGAAAGAGAACGCTGCACTGAAGAAACAGCAGTTGGCCAACTTGCTGCCCAACAACGACGTGTCAACCAACAAAGAACCAGCAACTGTTTAATCTGCTCCTTTGAGCAAAGTATTTATTTGTGCTCCGTTCATTCCTATGAAAGTTACCGAGTAGCACATGAAGGCAAAAAAACGTAGATGGGATTGCAGATGGAAATTAGCTAATAACTTAATCTCTTCTCTCTCTCTCTTGAGATTAATGTATTTTTGTACATTGTCCCTGATGTAAATAAAGTTGATTAACCAAACTTGAATTGACTCCATTGTGAACATTCTGCTGAAAATCCTGTCTGTCTGTCGGTTTGTCTGTTTGTTTGTGGTGAAGTTACATTATTACTGCACAAGAGTTTTTCATGAACACACGCCCTTAAGTTCCAAAAAAGGAGTCAGAGCTGTTGAGCAGACCCACTGAGCCGCTGCTCAGCAGAGCAATAGCACTCATTCAGACTGAAATCACAAAAGGTACGTTCATCACAGCTATTTTGCTTGCCTAGGTGAATGTGGCCTGTAACAGTTGTTTACCTATTAGACTAGAAAAAGCTAAGGGAGCTAGTGGAAATTATTTTACCCGCTGTTGAGTCTTTTTAAGCTGAAATATAGAATGTCGTCAAACAGAACTTGTCTTTTAAAAGTATTTATTCTTGCAAGAAGAGGCACAGTTTACCAGAGTCACACAGAGTCTGTAGAAGTGTGTGCTACAGAGATTAAGTTACACAAAGTTATATAGAGAGTGATCAAGGGTGGGGGCCTGTGTACTGGAACATCTTGTTGCAGGCCACAACATTTAAAGAAGTGAAGAAGAAGATATGTCTGCAGGCAGTCAGCTGCTGCACGGATCACAAGTTACATGAGTCAAGATTATGATAGCTTGTTTCAAAACAAGTTATAAAACAGTTTACTTATAAGAATATAAAATACTTATAAGAATATAATATTTCCATTACCCAACAGCAAGATACATTTGAGCACGTATATGTTAAACACAAAGAGTGAAGGTGTATTGAGTTCAGAGCAACAGTGCAAGCGCTTAGGCATTTACACAGTATGCTAAGTAGAGATATATACTAAGTAGAAATTTGCCATTGCAGTAGCAAAACCGGTCTTCTCATCACTAAGTAAATCCTTTTTAAGGTCCCATGCTGTCTAGAGTCGGGCCTGGCGCCAAAGGCACACTTAATTGTTAATGTAGTACGCAGTATGCTGCTCATACAGATTAAGTATGTAGTATGATTTAGTAGTGTGATTTTGAACACAGCTTGTAACCTATAACAGTCATTAAGTTGAGGAACTCTGGTAGCACAATTTCATTTTACTAAGAGAGTTTGTCTTGCCTCTGGCCCAGTTGAAGTTCATCCAATGATTGTGCAAGTCCTGTTATTCTCAGTTTGGCTACATTCGACATATTTTCGACTCCACTGCATTCTCAACAGACCTTTTTGGACTTCTGCTCCAGATCGAGCGTCGGAGGGGTTTGAAGTCTGTCAAATCTTTAGCAGACTTCAGGTGTTTCCCACTGATCCAGTGTGTGCTGAACTGTAAAGACTTCACTGGTTTTGATATCTTCAACACCGAGAACTTGCATCGCTGCAGCAATGACGACCTTTGATGACCTGCTGGAGGAGGCCGGGACTTTCGGCCGCTGTCAGAAGCGCATCTTCGCCCTGCTCTGTCTGGTGTCATTGCCTTTCGCAGGTGTGTACGTTGGCATCGTCTTCCAGGGTTTCACCCCGGATCACTGGTGTCGGGACCCCGCGGTTGTAGAGAGGAGGCAGGCGTGCGGCTGGAGCCTGGCGGAGAGTCGCAGGCTGACGGTGCCTCTGGTCAACAGCTCTGGGGTGCTGCAGCAGAGCAGCTGTGAGCAGTACGAGGTGGACTGGAACACCACAGCGCTCACCTGCGATACACAGGAACTGGACCTCAGTGAGGTCCCAGTTACCAGGTGCAAGGTGAGACCTCTGAGATTGATCTAAATCTGTTTGAGGTATTTGGTTATGGAGCAGCAATCTTAGAAAGCTTGCATGTGATTTAGTGGATGGTTTGGTGAGATGACATCTCGAAAACTAAATTATAATAAAATTAGTAGCCTATTAAAATGGTGAGTATGATCACAGCTTCCTGATTTAATTTAAGGGATTGGAAACAGTTTGGGGAATGGTTTGACATTTTGGGAAAAAATAATTTGCTTTCTGGTGGAGAGTTAAATAAGAAGATCAAAATCCCTCTCATGTCTGGAAACATTTAGCCTAGCTCTGTCCAAAGGTAACGCTAATCAACACTTTATATATCATTTGTTTACAGGGATGGCCAAAATGTTTTGATAGTGGGCCATATACAGAAAAATATAAGAAGTCACGGACCAAAGAGAAGTAAATGTGTAGTAAAAAACCTATTTCTAAACCAGGTAGACACTATTCCTCTACATCTGTACATAGCAAATATCGTTTGTCCCTAAATTATGCTCTGAATGTTAAATACAGCTCCTTTAACTTTTAAATTAAATCAATACTATAATAAACTCTATAATAAAATATTGAATGTAAATATGTAAATAAGTAAAATTAAAATGGGAAGAAATTGCCAAAATTACCAATATTGGTTCCTGTTCATGTTAATTTACACCTGCAGGTTTTTTTTTTTGGTTTTTTTTTTAATTAACCCGCAGGCTGTAGTTTGAACACATCAGGTTAAATATGTACAAATACAGAACTTTGCCTCTATACACAGGGCTATGTGCCAGACTATTTATTGTCTATGAGCAGTTTTTCTCCACAGACTAAACAAACCGTGAGATTAACAGGTGCTAATAGCGGGAGTTTGTAATCATAGGACAGAGACAGTTTCCAGTCTCTGTGCTAAACTAAACTAAGCTAAGATAAGCTAAGCTAAGCTAACTGGCTGTTGGCGCCTCAGCTTCATATTTACCGTACAGTGAAGAAGCTTGGGTTTTCATTTCTTTAAAAGTTATGTATACTCCTTTGTCCCTGAAATTATGTTAAAATGTACTTGTTGTTTTAATGTGGTAAAAGTCTGTACTTTGCTTTGTGACAAGTACAAAACTCTTTGGCAGTGGTGTGCAGATTCTCAGGAGGATTTGCAGTTAAAGGTCATTTTTGCAAAAGAGTCACACCAACCAAGCAGCACTAGGTGGGAAGGGCTCCTTCCTTTCTAAATCTGATGTGTAAGCATCATTTTACCATCTGTGGTAAATGCAATGTATTGTTTTTATGTTTTAAGAATGGCTGGGAGTATCAGTATGAACGCAGGAAGTCCTTTGTCACAGAGGTGAGATGAGAAATTTAATGCGTTTCTGTTGCAAATTTGTGTTGATTACAATCACCAAAAAAACACGCTAAACATATCACAATGAATAACAAAATAACACACATAATGTAGGTCAAATCGCAGTTTGGCAATCCTGTGAATTGCAAAGTAAACCCTTTCATATTTAATTGTACAGAAACAAAGACATCTTGTATAAAGACATGTAACCGTCTTCCTTTTGGTCCCAGTTTAACCTTGTGTGTTCAGATGGATGGTTGGTGGACATGAACCAGTCTGCTCTCAGTTTGGGTTTCCTTATTGGCAGCTTTGCTTTTGGTTTCTTTGCTGACAGGTAAGGCATTGAATTATTTTCATAAGCACCTGTAGTCTCACATATTGGCCACAATTACATGTTCATCAGTAGTAACCCAGCTGTATTTGGCAGAGAGCTGACTGTAAGGTTGGTCTAGATTTACATGGCAACATCTATTCGTTTTTTACCCTATTATGTTCAATCAAGCTTCTCTTATTTTGAAATCCTGGCCGCATGTCTTTGTCTTTTTGGCAGGTTTGGCAGGAAGATCAGTTTCCTGATGTCCAACATACTGACTGTGATCGCAGGGATTGGTCTGGCTTTGACTCCGAACTACATCTTCATCCTGGTGTTGAGATCCATATTTGGCTTCGGAGCCAAAGGAGGATGGATGTCCGCATATGTGCTGCGTAATGATGACTTTCCATGTTTCCTAAAACTGAAGTTAACAAGCACTCCAAGTCATATCCGGTAGAATTCTTAATAGTCCTTGAGAGAGATCTGTAAATCATTCATTTCTCTATGCAGGTTTTGTTTTGGTGAAATTAGTTCCGTCTTCTTGTCAGTCACAGAGATAGTTGGAGTGGAGTACAGGCGGATGGTGGGCATTTTGTACCAGATGTTCTTCAGTGTCGGCGTCCTCCTCCTCCCTCTGCTGGCCTACTTCATCACTGACTGGCGCTGGCTGCAGCTCGTCATCTCCGTCCCCAACATCCTCTTCCTCTCCTACTACTGGTGAGAAAGCTCACATTCATTCCAGAATCAAATATAGTTCTAGTGGTAAATTTGGTTGCAGTCATAGTCCTGTCCCTCACGCTCTTTAATGTCTGATTTATGCACTTTGTCAAAATAAAGCCATAAAGTAAGAGCACATGCTTTAGTTTGTTTTGGTTCTCACTAAATCTCAAGTGTCTTTCCTCAAATTTATTACAATGAACAAATCACCTTGCCATTATTTGTTCATCACGAGCGCTCCAACCTTGGTTTTGCTGCCGGTAATCATTTGAGAGATGTTCTTTATTATCCCACACCTGCTCCTAAAAAAGATTTAAATGTTAAACGTGTCGTCCAATGTCGCACATTGTCCCCGGTGTGAAGAAACACATTAGACTGAGAAAGAGACCAAGCTTGGATCGTCCATTATAAGCAAGTGTGCTGTTGAACAGTTTCTGAGGTTTTTGTGTCTCAGGTTTATCCCAGAGTCTCCGAGGTGGCTCATCTCTCAGAACAAGTCTTTCAAAGCTCTGGAGATTGCTAAAGCTATGGCTAAGGAGAACAAGAGGAAACTCAAGAACTCTGTGGTAAATCGATACATCTCAATTCTCCAGAAAGGAAACACAAATACGTATACAAATGTACTAACTTAATGTCACAACTGGATCACGATTACTTGTTTCAGACTCTGACCGACGTGGAGGGTGACTCTTCCTCTGCCTCTCTGTTGGACATGATCAGAACTCCAAACATGAGAAAACACACTTTCATCCTCATGTTCAGCTGGTGAGACTCATCTGAAATCACGGGTTTGTTTGGTTAAAAAAATGTAGCCGACATTGAATCTTCTGGTTTGCATCTCTTTCAGGTTCACCACCGCTGTGGTTTATCAAGGACTCATCATGCGGGTGGGGATAGCAGGAGGAAACGTCTACATCGACTTCCTTATCTCTGGCCTGGTGGAGTTCCCTGCTGCCTTCCTCATCCTCTTCACCATCGAACGCGTTGGCAGACGCATTCCCTTCGCCTCCGCCAACATTATAGCCGGAGCCGCCTGCTTTATCACCGCCTTAATCCCTGACAGTGAGAATTACTCTTTGTCAGCGGAAAGAACCACAAGATAATGCCAAAGACCTGCATCATTATAAATCTAATAAAAGTCAACACAGATGTTCTGTCTAGAAAAAAAAGGTTGAGTTTAAACTTTCTAAATATGCACACGATCCTGTAAATGCTCTTTTGTCTCCGTGCCTCAGACATGTTCTGGTTTAAGACGCTGGTGGCCTGCATCGGTCGGCTGGGGATCACCATGGCCTTTGAGATGGTGGTGTTTGTTACAACCGAGCTCTACCCGACATACGTCAGGTGAGGTCAGACTGACCCACTCCACTTTAACATTCACGACACAGCAGCTCTGGTATCAACACGTTCTCACTCCCAACTCGTTGTCTAGTGTCCGATTTGGACGTTTCGGGAATGGCATGTCAAGTTTTCGCTCCTTTCAAAATAAACTTCCAAAGTAGGCTTAAGTTTAAAGTTTACTACAAAACTACTTGGTTAGGCTGAGGAAAATATTGTGGTTGGGGTAAAAATAAGTAAGCTTGTTACATAACTGGCGTGACTAAATAACGGATGTTACGTAATACAACATTTTGGCAAAATAAGTAAACATTGACTTAGTGTCACATGGGACACAAACAGCGGTCCTCTGAGTGAAAGTCCTGTGTTCGTTTGACCTGTCCGACCTCTCATCCCACCCTCCCTACGCAGACGTTTTCACTTTTTACACTATCTCAGTCGCTCTGATAGTCTAATAATGACACATGAGGGTTTACAGTGGCGTTAGTTGAAAGTCCAGAGCGTCAAATACAGTAGCTAAAGGGTGCGTCGGTATCGGACTCCGAGGGACACGGCGGTATTTGGCGAGTTGTGAGTGAGAACAGGTTGCTGGAATTTACAGTGTAATTGCTAAATGTTTGTTAATTGGATTACTAAATACAGGACCCTGGGCGTGTCAGTTTGTTCCAGTCTGTGTGACGTCGGAGGCATCGTAGCTCCCTTCCTGCTCTACAGACTGGCGGTCATCTGGCTGGAGCTTCCGCTCATCATCTTCGGTAGGTTGTGACACTGCCACAAACGTGAGCGGAGGGGTATACGTATATGAATTAGATGTTGTTGTACTCTATCTTTGTCACCCATGTTTTTACTTAGTTGCCATGTATGGTCTCATAATGCTAATGCTGGTCAGGTGATCTGTGGCTCCAGGATCAAAGGTGTAAGGGGTAGACAGAGTTTTTGGAGTTGGACTAACCTTGTGGACTTTACAATTATTACCCTGTGAATCTATTTAGTAGGTGATGTTGTCTTCATAAATTGTGTGAAGCATACATTTAAATCTCCATTTAGTTAATTTGTTTAGTGTTGTCAGGAGGGCTTCAAAGGCACCCAAATTCTTTGAATTTCCTCATGTAACCACATCTTAATGGATAGAACATAGTAGCTCTCAAATTATAATTGCATCCAGGCTTAAAACTTAAGATGATTGAAGGTTTCTGAAAAGGGACCAAGTGTGTGCACATCCATGCAAAGATACTCAGGTGCAAGACACAGGCCTGCACACTGTTAGGCTCCAAATAGATATATTATTTCTCTTTCATCTTGCAGATTGTAACGCTGAAAAGAGAAAAAGAGAAATAAACAATTTATTTGGAGCCTCCTTCTTGCCCTACAGTTATAGGGTTTCTGACATTATTAATTATTAGTTATTTATTGTGGCCTTGAAAATGTTAAAGCTGCTGTGCACTGATGGCCCAAGGAATCACGTCATCAGGCCGACTCTGATCGTATAAATTGTGGAGGACAAGATTGAGATGTTATTGCTTATTGGAATGCCTCTACACAAAATGATTAATTTCAAATTGACCATTAAATTCAGTATTTATTTTACTGGTAACAGACTGTTAATCTGTTAGTTGATTGCAACTGATGGATTTTATTCTTATTATCCTGTAATGCTGCCATTGTTGGGTTCCCTGCCATGTTTGTTAACTGGATGCAATGCTTGCAGCTGTTTAAGAAATACTTTTGGATTTTAATTGTTCATCGAAATGTGAATGTACAGCATTTTAAATAGTGAGGATGGCACACTCACATCACATATAGAGATACAACCACTAGACATCTATTATATTATTGACTAGCGAAGCCCAAAGTTTGTAGATTAAGGCTGGGTTGCACCAACAAGGATTATTTTAGTCTAAGATTAGTTCGAATCAGAGTTTAGCAAAAGGTTTACAATTTAGCACAATTAAAGCTAATCTCTCTATATAATAAATCTAAGTTTAAACCAACATTAGCTAGTTTAATCAATATGGAGATACTTGCTTACCCAGATTAAAATGAATGAATAAATAAATACAGCTAAAAAGTCAGTTAGTTAAATGTCCATGCGATGGCTCATCCTTTGAGAAAAACCTGTTGGCTGAATTAATGAAGCAATATGGCCAAAAGATAGAAGATAAAAAAATAATAATCATAAACTCAATTGGCTTAAGTCTGTCCCTTAAATATCTTCGTGGTACTTGATTATTTTGCTCAACCCATCTCAGAAAGGCAGCCATTTTAAAGTTAAACCTCCTGAAGTGTAAGTTTAGAGTTCCTACCTGAATAACATTTTAATTTAGATTTCAAAGTTTTGATGACAGCAAATTTAAGCTAGTTTTAAAGTTTTTGCAACATGATTTGCATGATTTACCATGATTTAATCAGGTTTAGAAATGAATCCTTGTTGGTGCAACCCAGTCCAAAGGTTTTCATTTATACAGGGGTGGTCGCGTTCATAGCTGGAGGTTTGGTGTTGTTCCTGCCTGAAACCAGAGGAGTTCCTCTCCCTGAGACCATTGATGATGTTGAGTTTCTGAACAGGTGAGAAATCTTTCCCAACACTCCCAAAAAGTAAAAAAAAAACAAATAAACTGTAATTTTCTTTATTTACTTTACACCACAAACAAACTTGTTTTTTATAGTTGTCATTTAATGAAGTAACTGATGCTTAATTTTAGAGTAAAATTGCAAAGGGCTTACATGTCAATGAATTAAATGTACCATGAGTGTAAGAACAATTATCTGAATATAATAAAATGAGTGATTCACCTGAAACAAATTTGACGTGTAGGAATTAATGCAACGTTAGTGTTTTCTATCAATAACGTGTGTTTTTGTTCCCAGGAAAAAAAATGATGTAGTGGAGAACTAACAAATGAAGAAACCTTCACAAACAGACCTGACAAACAACATGGAAGCAACAACTGCGTGACTGACTGTGTGCACGTATGTGTGTGTGCGGACTTATTCACTGTGATACAACAAAACAAAGAAGGTTTTTTTTTTCCTTTACAGACAATTTCTTTAAATCATGAATTCCCAATTTTATTTTGCATTCTGTTTTATTGTTCAACTCTTATAGAAAACAAAGCAGGAACATGATCTGCTTATTATGTTTCCGCCACAAAAACACCTGTTAATATCAGACTAACTTAAGTAGTCGTGCTGGAGCAGAACAGTTCCTGCACGTTAAAGTATCTTCAAAAAGCACAATGAACTGTCGCTTTCTGACTGTTTCTCATTAATTGGCTTTGATGGTTCTGTCGATCCAGTCGACAAACTTGGAGACTCGGGCGTAGACGCCGGGCTTCATGGCATTGGCGCATCCCAGGCCCCATGATGTCACACCCTGCAGGATGTACTTGTTCTGGGAGTTGCACACCAGAGGGCCGCCGCTGTCACCCTGCAGGGAGAACAAATGTCACGGTTCTCAGTTCAACTGCTGCCAAAACAGTTATTGATCTACAAGTGACCTGGATATGGAAAATGTATATCTACCAACCGATCTAGATGGGTTTGATATTTACAAACAATTCAAGATATATATCTAAAAGACGCCATCTTTCTTAGTTTAGCTGCTAATTCTGCCAGTAGAGACTTCCCTCACATCTGTATTTATGAGGTTTTGGAAAATCATACCGTCTGGATTTCTAAAAACCGTGGTATACACGGTAATATCGTCCAAGCTTACTATACCGTTTTTCAAAAAATCTTCCCCAGTATCCATTATTTTGTTTGGTGGTTTCGTACCTGGCAGCTGTCTGTTCCTCCCTCGATGTTACCGGCACACATCTCGTGGTCTTTGACTCTGTTGTTCAGGTACGATGGACGATTGCAGATCTTGTTCTCGATCACAGGGAATCCAGTTTCCTTCAGGACGCCATCACCCCCCGTACCTGCGACACACCGCCACACATTTATTCAGGTTCAGAATATCTGGTGTATCTCTTAATTAATTCAACTAGAACTAATGCATTGTGGTCGTATGCCTCCGCCCACCAGTCAAGTTGCAGTTTACATCCATGTCTGTCCAAATTGTCATCCCTTAATTTTTTTAATCTTATTAGACATTTGTGTTTGATTGTCATAATTAGCATATGAATTCTTGAGTTATGGCCAAAAAAAACGTGTTTTGAGAGGTCACGTGACCTTTGAACTTCAGGCGTTCCAGAAGCAAAGCAACACGAGATACAATGTGTTAACTTTGGCTTGTATATGAAATCTTTTCTGATTATTGGGCTTCTATTTTTTTGTCACCTTTCGACACTACAAAATTGCTGAAGATCTGATAACAGTCTTTACCTTAAAGAATCTGTAGAGCGACCTATTAGTCACTGAATGCGGAAGTCTCCGTTTTACACATAGTGAGGACCTACTTAACATAATAAATAGTCTTAACTCTCATAAAACCCTTTGAAAAAGTGAGAACTGACCAAATTCTCCTCACTTTTAAAAACAACCCTACTCTTGAACTAGTCCTCTCAATGACATAGTATTACAAGAACACACACACACACACACACACACACACACACACACACACACACACACACACACACACACACACACACACACACACACACACACACACACACACACACACACACACACACACACACACGTACGTACGTACCTTGAGTTTCACCCCATCCGGTAACATAACACTCAGTTCCACTGGGAACGATGTAGTCCTTCTCTGGCAGACAAACTGGCAGGACTTTGTCATTTATTAGTGCCGGGCTGAAAGCACAAAAGAAGTACTCAGATCTTCTAATTAAAAATATTAATACCACAGTAGAATTACTCTGTGACAAGTAAAAGTAATGCATTCAAAAAGCTAGTTGAATAAAAGTATTAGCATCAAGTTATCATGCAGTACAGCCCATTTTAGAATAATGTATAAATTATGATAATGATGCAATAATATGTTCATCACTTTATAGTTGCTGTTGGTAAAGGTTGGGGTTATTTTATTAATTTTAGGGGTGTTGCGATACACTGATATTGACGATAACTGTGATATTTAAAAAAGGAAATATTGATATCATGTCAAAACCCTGTAGCGCCATTTGTATCATATTTGATACGTGAGTTTCAGAGACCTCTACGTAATTAACATGAGCAATACTTTCCTGAAAAAACTGTTGTATACAATCCTATACATGTATGCTACCATCTGGTGGAGTTTCCATGCACTGCAGGCAGTAGCAGGCATTTAAATTCCATTTCCAAAATGGCAGCCGTCACGAAGTGACTTTTTCGTTTTCGGCAGGGAAATCGTTGCTAATTTTGAAACAGTTACGGTAAGAATAACATTTATAGTGTTACTAATATTTCAATATGACTATTTACTGTATTGAAGCAAACTATAATTACTTCATATTTCGTTCCTTATTTTATAGTAAAATCGTGTTGAAAACATAGGTATCAAATATGATACAGCAGGCTTATAAGGTAATAATTCACCTGTAAATTCTTGTATTGTATTTCATTATGCACTCTGGATTATGCCATATCACAATGCCAAATACATTGTTTTGGTCATTTAATTAAAGTAATTAAAGGTAGTAAGATAGAGTGAAAATGTATGTTTTTTATGTATAAAAAAGAAAATCCTTGGCTATCATAACCTTTTTATATTGTTAATTCATTCATTAATTAAAAAAAAAAATTCAGAGTAAACAATCAGATGCAAGCAATGCACAGGCAATCACTTCTTCCATGTCTACTGTGGGAAATGTAAAGTCTATCTTTGCCTGAAAAAGGACAGAAACTGTGCTTTTCCTGCCACAAACAAACAGGTTGTAAAAGGTTGCTGTTTGGGAAAAAATAAGAACCAAACCAACTGAAATGTTCCAAATGTTCCAAAAGCAATGCAAATCATTAGTTATTGTTTCTAAAATAAACATTGTTGTGATCAATAAATTGACAAATATGTCTGATGTATCAAATGTGATACAAAAAAAATATATATGTAAATACAAAAAAAAAATATTTTTTTATTTTTTTTGACTAAAGGTCCAATAAACACTTCAATATCAAAAAAATCTGAATTTTCTGAATATTATATGATGTGTCAGGCTTTACAGGGTTACACAAGTGATAACATTGTGTGAATACTCCTGCACCTCTTAAATTATGTAATATATACAGTTATGGTTACAGACTATCTTTACCTCTCTTCACTTGTTTTTTTTTTTAATGCAATACATTTTCCAAAGAAGAGACCAAACGCACAATAAACAAAACTAAAGATGAACTTGACTGATAGCAGTATTATTATTTTTTTTCTGCTATTGTTGGTTGATCAGACTCACCTTTCCAGTTTGAGCAGAGCGATGTCGGCTCCATTGGGTCCCAGTATCAGTTTGTTCAGGTTCTTCTCTTGTTTGGACGGCTCATTGGCTCTCTCTGTATGCACACCCAAGAGCACCTTGTAGGCCGAAGGCCGTTTGGACCTACAGTACACAGCACATAGCACATCAATAAATATACTAACTAAATTTGGTCTTTAGATGTGTTGTTTTTAAAAAAAAGAAGTAATTCTTCTGACCTCTCCAGGCAGTGTGCCGCAGTAAGGACCCACTGAGGGTCAATCAGAGTTCCTCCACAGAAATGAATCCCTGTGCTGATAGAAAGAAACGCACAGAAATGTATTTAAGTGGGACAAAATCAACAAAGATGAACTGGCACAGACACATGGCATCACACAGACTAAACACACAGGGGAGGTGAGGATGATTAGACACAGGTGAATCCAATCGTGGGCGGGGTAGACAATCACAAAGACGGACTGAGAAGGGCAGGAAGAAGAGCAGGAGAGGTGAATAACACAAAATAAAACAGGAAATAATGAAATGTCAAAATAAAAGTAAACACAACCTAAGGAGCAGGACGAGACATGACAAACTATCCATTTAAGCTGCGTCAATTCACAAGTCTAGATTTGACTTGTGATAGTTGAATTTAGTTTTTTCTCTTGAACTGTTGAAGAAAAACCCATTCCTGCTTTAGAATAATTGTAACTGGGTTCACTGGGTTTGGTAATTTTGGCGCGTGAGCTCTGTTTTGATTTTGACACTAATAAAAGAGGGTCGTGCTCTGTGGGTTTTATTTTGCTAATTAAAATCAATTAAGATTTTCCAATATCTAAATACCACAGTTCTGTTATTAACAGAGGTTAACTTCCATTTCTCTAAAAGGTAATGTTTGAAGAACCCAGAAGGTCATTTTAAAAACATTTACAGCTGTTTTGAATGTATTTCAAGAATCCTTAAAGACTATTTAAAAACTATTTCAATGGAAAAAAATATTCTCAACCTATTTCCCAAGTTGTGACTGTCTGGAGTGTTTCAACCATAGATGGTTAATTACCTTGTACAGAAATAAGTTGTTACTTATGTGTCCCCATGTATGCCAATACATGCAGGTCAAACTGGGGCTAGGTCACTTTTTGCATCAATACAAAAATGGCATCTTCTTTTAAAAGAAAAGCCAGATTCACATATACTTTTCTGATATATCGCAAATGTCGTACATCCCTTGGAATCATAATTCAGCAATATTCTACTCACTTGGTCCGGAGGCTGATTTGCCAGGGCCACGAGTAAGCTTTAGACACGCAGCCTCCTACGATCCGACCAAAACAGCGCTTTGGTTTGGTGACCGGCGTCCCACATTTCAATCCAGCTGCAAAAAAAAGTTCACGGTCAGGAATTTATACGTTTGAATTGGTATCATTTAAAAAGACTAAAAGTTTACAGCCATTGGGAAAAGGTTTGACCTGAGGGTGGAGCCAGAAAAGCCATGTTAAATCAAAACAGTTTATCCTCTTTACAGTTGCCATTTTAGCCTGCAAGAAACGGCTCTATATATATATATAGATAGATATATATATAAAACTGAAATAGATTGTATTACTCATCATAGATTACTTATTACTCATCATCAAAGTGTTACCTTCACAAGTTGTTATTGGAAATAGTTGATTAGTTTCCAGACTCGTAACTTACTTAATATCAATGAGAAGAGAACTAGAGTGGACCGGAGCTGGGCTGGTCGGACCAGGCAGCCGAGTGGACAACACTGCGGGAAAGGAGTGGAGCGACTGTGGAAAGCTAATCAGGTTCACTGGGGTTCAGGTAAGGACCGCATCCTTTTCTTGTTGATTGGCAACCAGGGCGTTGTTAGTAGCTAATTAAATCCCCTGGTGTCAAGGGCAGTTTTTTTGTTTAACTTTTTTGCATTTTTAGAATGCTAACATTAACATAACATGGACTTGATTAAGATAGTAAAATAACAATATTTAGCCATTAGTGATTTGTTAGAATACTAATGTTTGCATCCATCTCAAAGTACTTCTGATGCTGATAAGAATGAGGTCAACGGGAATATTTTGACCATTTGGTGGCAACAAATGACAAGTCAATGGGATTACAAAAGTCAGTAGGATTTATCCTCTGGAGACAATGAATGTTTGCACCAGTTTAATGGCATGATGGAGAGATTATATATCTAGTCTGGCCTGGGAATGCCTCAGCGACAGCGTTCCCCAGAAAGAGCTGGAAAACGTTGCTCGGGAGAGGGACATCTGGAATACCCTGCTAAGCCTGCTGCCCCCGCAACCCGGTCTTGGATAAGTGGAAGATGATGGATGGATGAAATATAGACACATTTCTACCGACAGACCAACCTACTGTCATCCTCACTATTAGCGTTCACATACCACAGTCAGGGATCTGGCAATAGTCCCATTTCTTGTTCCTGTCAGTAGTGTAGCACCACGGCCCGTTCACATCGCCATCTGGGTTTCTGCATTTCTGTTTGCGTCACACAGGGACAGAATCTTTTAACTAAAAACACTAATTATTACCCTCCTTTCTTTATCATTTAAGCTACTAAGAGCAACAGCGCACTCCCTGTGGACAAAAGAAATCTTCTAATTTTACTGCAGCAGGGTCTGACAGTCTGCCCCCTCGCAGTCCAGAGTGAAATGTCATCACTGCGATAGTTGATGATTCAAAATGGTTCATACAGGAATGCACACACTTACATTGCCCTCCAGACCTCTAGTGGGGTGAGTTTGTGGGGTGAAGCTGGTGTGTGGGTGAGGGCTCTGAGCACTCCAGGCCTGGCAGGTCACACCCAGAACGGTGATGGAGGTTGGACCCCGGTATGTAGCTCCATTTCCAGTCTTACAGTCTAACACAGCAAAAGACAGAATGTGTGGACGACAATAGGATAAAACGAGCTAAAAATCTGACAAATGTCCCGGTTAAAAAGAATTTACCAGTCTGTGGTGGGGTCTGGGTGGGGATTGAAGAGCCCGGGGAATTCGGAGGTCTGGGTGTGGGGTTACCTCCTGAAGGATTAGTGGAGCATTTCTCCAAGTTGCAGTACTCCCAGCGGACACTGGGGTCTGTAGTGTAACACCAGGGAGCTTTGTCTTCGTCAGGATTCCTGCACAGATTCCTTCTGAGGTCTCTGTTGAAAGTGAAAACCTGGAACTTCAGGTCAGCAGTAACCAATATCTTATTAGGTTTTATATTCTACTCCTAGAATCACACCTGAAAGGGACCAACTAATTATCTGTTGCCTTGTTTGTTTTATATACAATATTGGCAATGCCACCAGGGGGAAGGATTTGCCTCAGACTTTAGTAGCTAAAGACTGCTGCAGGAATAATTATTACATCTCGGAAATGAGTTAGGCACTTCTGCACGTCTAAAAGTTGATTGGTTTGTTGAATGGGTTTTTGTTCAGATGCCTGAAATAAGGTCTGTGGTTAATACAAGCTGAAGAGATTTTAAAGTTTTGTTCTACGAAATAAAAGTAAATTCCCCTCTCGACAATTTTTAAGCTTTAATATGTCTTAAAAAAGACGGTTGCTAACAAGTGGCTAAGTGAGACTACTAAACCTCATCACTTGAACACATTTTCCCCTTTAGCTTAATAGTGGTGATGTGAAGTCATGTGACCGTGGTGTTGTTTGTTGATTGCCTAATAATAACTTTCTCATTCTGCTGATTACATTCATGCTTCAACAATTGTAAAGCTTGTCTTGCTGGACAATATGTTTAAGTATCATAAATTGTTTGCCACAGAGCTTACTTTCTGCAATAATTCAAAATCTATTTGAAAAATCCCATTGGCTTTCTGTTGAGGGAACCAGGGCGATGGAAACTTCCGGGTTGGCCTACAAAAACACGTCATCACTGCCACTATCTCTAACTAGTGAGGTGGAGGTTGCCTAACTAGATGGATTGTACAGTAATGTGGAGCTTGCTCTGACCAAATACCCAAGAGATTTTTAAAAATATTTTCTCCTCTGAACTCGAGCTTTCATGTGGTTGATACCAAATCATTTGCCTGAAATGTTCAGGCCTAGTGAATTTGGAAAATAAGGGTCAAAAAGGGGTAATATCTGCATTTTTAGATATAAAATGTATTAGAAGTCTCTATTTGATGCTCACCCTTTGGGGAAATTCTGTGGAGTTTTTTGGTGGCTGTGAGGAGTCATGGCGCTCCAGCTTTGACATCTTTTTCCACTGATGGTCTCTGATGTTATGCCGCGGTAATTTGACCCGTTCCCCTCATAACAGTCTTCCTCCTCTGGGGGGATCACTGGCTCATCTGCAACAAGATGAGCAGCAAAAATCAGACTGATTCATTGATGCTCTCTAGTGTATGTCCATCAGCACTTTCATTAACATTATTGTAATTGCATGACAAATCAAGTTAATTTATTTCAACTCATCATAGCTTTGCAAGTCTTTTATCCTTCCTTTGCAGATTCACTCTTTCTTAAAAGTACATGCGCAGATTATAGGACACTTTTGAGCATTTATATAAATCATGTTTCCATATAGTACAACTGCTCAGCTTTGCAAAATTTTCTGAATCAAGTGCAGCTGTTCCTGAATCATCATTGATCTGTGTCATACTTGGTCCGGCTGCGTCCCCACAGCTCGGCACTTTGCAGTACTCCCAGCGTGTCTCAGGGTCAGTGGTGTAACACCAGGGCATCCTCTCGTTGTCTGGGTTACGACAGTAGTTGCTATCCAGGCCCCTGAAAAACAACAGACGGTAATAATGATGAACACAGGTAAACCCAATGATAAAAGTAGCATGCCAGTGGTCGTTCATTTATGAAAAATCATTTTCCTGTTGCTGCTCTTACTTGCACGGGTAGTTGTCTGGCGAGCGGTTGTGATTTTGTGGCGTCTGTGTCGACCAACTCTGGCACCTTTTGCCAGATTCCGTCACAGCAATTGTGCCTCGGTACGCTCCACCTTCCCCGGTGGCACAAGTCAGCTCTGGGACGATGGTGGGAGGCTCGGACGCTGAACAAAGAAGATGAGATGGACTGTTAGAACTCACATGAAACAACAGTAGCAGCAGTGTTTTAAATGATTACAAGAACAATGACACTGAAAAACAGTACTGTAAAAACAGGAATATTTTATGCGTTACATGATTATCAATAATTAGAGGCTGTATCTGAGTAGCTGCATTTTTACCATCATTTAGGACCTCTGTGATAATCTGTTTCACATTGAAAATTTGTGAAATAATGATACTGTAACAATATAAATATAAACAACATTAGAATTTTTCTTTAATCTGATATATTCTATTGTTCCTCAGGTTGCGGTGCAGGGTCGGTTCGCCAGTACGACGCAGCAGGTAGTGGTCAAACATCTTGCTCGCAGGTACCATGTCAGATTAAAGGGTAAGTATACATATACTGTATATCTCTGGTTCTTAAAAGCTGCAATTATACTTGCCATGTTGCTTGTAAATAGGCCTGTATTTCAGCTGTTACAACGGTGAAACAGGGCAGAAGTAAAGGAAACATATCAAACAGGAGGACTTACTGCAGCGGGGTATGGAGCAGAAGTCCCATCGTTTGGAGAGGCTGGTGGTGAAGCACCACGGTTTGGGGTCTCCATCTGGGTTTCTGCAGTAGTTCTCCTCAAGATACTTCTCTGGAAGACTAGAGGAAGCATCAATGGAACGAATAAATATTTAGGACAAAGAAAACAAGATTCAGCTTCTGAAAGATGTATTTTTTGATTGATTGAATATCATCAAATCCTGCTTGTGGTTGATAGATAGATGTGCTGTTTGTGGTCTTACGCGCTGGGGATGTAGCCATGGTTGTGAGGTTTCTGGGAGTCCCAGCGCTGGCAGGTGAAGCCGTTTTCTGTAGTTAAGATTTTGCCTCTGTAGTCCTCACCACTGCAGTGCATACACTCCTCTGTAATGGAGCAAGCAGAGATGCATCACACGACCTCTCTCCTGTTTTGATCTACAGTAGACATTTTTGAGGACACTCTATAGTGCCTACGGTGCATTTTACACTTCAGCATAATTTCGACACTCAAATTAGATGGTGGACGGTGAAATAGCGGGAGACTAGGTTTGTGCCTAAACATCGTTAATATCACACACAAACAAACACAAGACACAGAATAAATGAATGTTACCAGTGCAGCTGGTTACATTGCAGTGTTCCCAGCGGGTGTTGGAGTCGGTGGTGTAACACCAGGGTCCCCCGCTGTCTCCATCAGGGTTTCTGCAGAAGTTAGACTCCAGGTCTGCACGTGGGTGTTCCTCTGGTGTGAAGCTGCAGCAGACACATTGAGAAAAATTATATGAAAAAAGTATATGATTTGATGTGTAAAGTAACAGGATGATATGTAAATACATACTTAGGCCTGTGTGGGTATCTTGCTGCCCATCTCTGACACGTCTTTCTTGTTTTTGTCTTGCTCTTTGTTCCTCTGTAATCAGTTCCTAATCCATTCACACACTCCAGGAGGTATCCTAGACAAAATAAAAAAAACCCAATATACACCAACAATATCAGCATTGTATGGAATTGGAGCAAGGCATAAGGAAAAACATGAGAGGAGAAAGAATTTCTATTTATTTTGCATTTCTAACATGAAGTCAAAATGTGAAGAATGAGGTCGAATTTTTAGTATTAGTGCCAGGAATAAGAGAAAAAAAGTTGAAATGTTACAAATAAAGCTGAAATATTGAGAATAAAGAGGCAATGTTGAGAATAAGCTTTTGAGAAGAAATCAAACTAGTAGTGTTAGCACACATACTTCCGTAGCAGTCACTGTATAATGCACAGCAGGGTACAATAATCTAATTCTTATCTAGTGGAGAAATGTATCAGTTAATTCCTGGAGTGAATTTATCTGATGCCACTGAACTAATGTTTTTTTGTTGAAGTAGTGTTCAATCTGCGACACCTCTTCACGGCATTTGCATACATTGTCCAAACATCTCTGATCATTCAACATAGGCTAAACAGTAACCACAATGTAATGGATACTAAATATCATGTAGAATCTAAAGTGAAGCAGTGTGTAGACCTTTCAGTATGTGTCACAGTTCATAGGACACAAAGACAGGACACTATAATAAAATAAAAAAAGACGTGGCTACTTATACTAATGAAAAGACATACCTTTTTTTTCATATAATGCTGCGCTACTTCTTCGCAGGATAGTCTCTGTTTTGGAGTTTGCTGCTGCTGTCCAACACTCTTGGTCCTTTTCAATATACATGAAAGCCCTGTGGAAACACAGCAGGTGTCAGGTCGGGATGCCAAGCCTCAAATGTAAAAGATTGATTGTGAATTAAAGGGAAAAATTGGATTCTTAAAAAAGGTGTGACCTTACCGGCAGGTGAAGGATGTTTCTGCATCACATTTGGCAGCACACTCAGCCACATTGTTTGATGAGTACTGTTTTCTCTGCAGCGCCAGGATCCATGCTCCTTCAGTTTTAGCGTAGCTGTCCACATCAGTCCCACTAACTGAAATCAGAGACACAAATATTAATTTACCTTTAGATATACAGCCCGTTAATTGTCATTGATGTCATCTGAGCTCAAGGTTGGCTTCAGGTTTTATGTATGAAGTAAAAAAACAGTAAATGTATTCATATAAACAATATAACAAAGCTGCACGCTCATATGAAAAACTGACATGTAAAATGAAGGATCAATTGTAACCCCCCCCAAAATAAATAAACAAATAATATATATATATATATATATATATATATATATATATATATATATATATATATAATAATAAACAAATAATAAATCGAATAATAGTAAAAAAATAAAAATACACAAGGTATTACAGTAGTTCCTGAGTTAAGCTGTATCGAACACAAGCTATTGACATTCAACATTATGAAATGCAAGGTTAAGTAAGAAGGAAAAACTACAAAAAGGTATGCACACTTTAGAGTATACATATAGGCTATACTTTCAAAATAGAAAAGATAATAACATGTTCAAAACTGCAGTCCATCTACCATTTACCATTGAGTAACAGCGAGAAATTGCGTCATCTAATTTGCAAGAGTTCTGGGAAAACCAGTGTTGACTAAATTGCAAATATTGTGATTGCGACATTAAACTGTCCTTACCATGACAAACAACATGGTAGGAAAACACTAAAGTTACAGGATGTGTTGCTGTAAGGTACAGTATATTTACTGCTCTCACACGGCAACTGATACATCCAGTATGCAGTTTTATCATTTAATTCTAATCTAGAAATTTGTGATTAAAGAAATACATTTAGGTTTAGATTGGGTTTCTGGGATGGACATTTAATCACAATCAGGCCAGTGCTCTAAAGTGCATCAGTTTGAGGGTTGTGACCTTTGAATTGTGTAAGAGGACTCAGTGAAACACATTTCACCCCGATGACTGTTCAAACCAGCATAGAAGCAGAGAAATGTGACATTTAGAAGTTATGTTGTTAGTCTGACTTTGTTAAAATGGCATCGTTAGAAACCCAAAACAGAATATGAGTCTGCAATAAAAAAATGTGAGTCAAAAAAAAAATTCATGCAAATGGCTTAAAGCAATAGTTTTGACATTTTGGGAGATAGTTTCGAGGCTGATATGAAAAGATTATTACGGTTCTAATTTCTTTGCACTAAAATTAGGTTAGCTCAGCATTAAATCTGGAAGCAGGGGGAAACTTCAGTTTCAGCTTCAGTCATCATGCTAAGCTAACCTACCTATCTTTTAGCTGTGGCTTTAGATATGAGTGATATCAGTCTTCTCATTTAACTCGTAGTCTTTTTTCACAAAATATCTAACTGTTTGCTGAAGATTTGATATCAGGCCCCAAAGGTTCTTCTGGCAATTAAAAAGCTGGCTCAAGTGGCCCAACAAAACAATGTTGCACTTGCTTCAATAAATGTTGCTAAAAGTTCTTTGCTTCGTGGCACAGAGGTTTACCTTAAGAACATGAGAACATGAGAACTTGTTCAGCAAAGGCGTTTCCATAATCCATTTACTTTAACTCTTTTTCGACAAAAGCAAAAACCATTTCAAACGAGCTTAACAACTTTACTGTGCAATTGAATCTATGCTCTTCAGAGACTTGGTAGTAACCACATCAAGTGGTGATCTGATAATTATAATTTGACTGTACGTCCATGTAGATGGAATAATCTGGTGCATCTCATTTGAATTATATCAGCCACTGTTGTCACATTGACATCTATTATTCTAATAAGTGACTTCTCAAATTCTATTAAATGCCATGTAAACTACACCTGAACTACACCACATGTATCTGAAATGGAATGAAAAAAATGTGTATTCATTGCAACATTGTTGGTTGTTGGTGTGATCACAACAATCACAATCACTTCAATCCTAGCCTGTCAGGCATTTAATGTGATCTCTTAGATATGATTTTACACAATTTTGAACACATTGAAAGTGAACCAAATCTATTTCATGTGCATCCAGACGTGTTTCTTAATAGACCCCGGCATGATTGAATAGTGCAAATAGTATTGAAAGAAGATATTTAATGAGTTTGGAGACAGGGTTTTCCTGATGAAGTACTATCACAATGAAGTATTATCCTCTTTTAAAATATTTTATGGCATTAAATCATTGTAGAACCATTATTAGTTACTATTCAAAGATGCCAATATATCTTACCAGTGCAGATCAGGGCACCCAGAAGGAAAGCTACCTTGTATAGGTCCATGGTGAGGCCCTTATACTAGTAGCTCATAGTCGACGAAGTCTCCGAGGTATCTCCTGGTATGTTATTGGGCTCCTTTTAGCATGTCGAGAAGATAAACAGGACAGCCCAACCATTAGTCAATCATTGACCAAACTAGGAGCAAAGAGCAAAGAGCATCAGGTCAAAAACCCTGTTTATGTGAGAATTTGGAACATTAAATGTAACGTCGTTTCATGCTCTCCGCCAATGTTACGTTAAATTGAATATTTTTGAACGTACCATCTGTTCAACTCTTTCCTTGTTTGCAGTTATGAATTATCAGTTGGAGAGCAGGGAGAGATGCACCCAGAGGCTTCTGGGTATTATAATGTAATACCGTCTACTGGTGAATACTATGAGATCTAGTTCAAATGAGATCAATATGTATAGTTAATATTCTGCTAAAAAGGGACCAATGTCCTCAACTGCAAACATGTGATTACAAAACCGCCTACTTTCAGTGTGTTTTAGGGCTAAGTAACTACTGTTCAATTCTGAAAATGTGTGCCACTGTCTTTAAAATAACTTGAATTTTAGGGCCAATTTCAGGCAAAACTTTTGATTGAGTTAATGGTGAGAGTTTTCTGTATATAAGCTCCTTTCGGAGGCTCTTTGATTGCTTTTATTCTGCATAATAAGAAATAATAATAATTTTTAATGCAGGACATTAACATGTAATGTCTACTTTTTGGTATTCCTGTTTTTACTCAAGAAAAGGAGCTGGGGAATGTTTGCATTGGGAAACCAGATGTTTTAAGACAATTAAAACAAACCAAAGAAAAAAAACAAAGAGAAAACATAACCTGCCTCATTACACTGATGCCACCAAATCTGAAAATCCAAGGAATTTAATCCACTATACCATTCCACCTCCTTTCTATCTAGTCCCCTTTAAACACACCTCTGACCATCATCCATCTGTTTCTTTTATTTTATCATTCTTATTGCAAGAAAGTACAACACTTGGAGTCTTTACAGCATCCAAAAGAAATCTATCAGCCTCATGCACACACAAACCCTCGCAAAATTTTCCTAGCAAACCACGAATGCACCACACAATTTTCTGCACTATATCAACCCTTATCTTGCACTTATGACTTCTCCTCTGTCAAGACTGAGACAAGCTTTACATTACTAATCATTTACAAAGATAAACCTTTGCTTTGTCTTGCTTCAATAATTATAATGATAAAACTGCATTGCTACCATATTGGTTTCCTTGAACTAAATCTGAACAAATGGCAACCCATGAAATACCAGTAACGTCATGCAGAGAGTGCCATTGTTGACCCATTGTAACTGCATCTGAACGGAAAGGGAGGCTAAATGAATGAGCTGTTGAAGTTGATCAAGAATGGGAAAAGTACAATAGAGCTATTGATAATGATATCCACAATTACAATCAACATAAGATTTACTTTCATTTAAAATCATTGGACATTCCTTGTGGTTGGTGGGACCAATGATGTTAACCAGCCCCTTTTAAATTAACTTTTCTTCTTGAAAAAAAAATGATTTAAAAATGAAAAATTAATGACATCAAAGCTCATCCAACATTTTCAATTACCAATCAAAGTTCTAAAGATGTAAATCAAATAAGTTAAAGGAAATAGCACAAGCAAGAAGAAGAAAAAAAGGGCATATGTGTGTCTGTACAGAACACAGACAGGTGTCCATTTCATTATTCTAGTCCACTGTAGAGGGTTGATTTTGCAACCAATATATGAATATGTGCGTGATCATTTCCAAGCCTCTCCGGCACCACATGGGGAGTCCTAAAATACCCAACCCTAACTTTCCAGCCAAACTCAATCCACATAGGACTATTTGTGATCCCAACATCCTGTTTCCTAACTGAACCCACCAGATGTATCTGAGAAACAGTCATTGGAAACTGTTTGAAAAAGGGCGGGCACTTATCAATCAATCAAAGTGTTACCCAAGCCAGTCGGGAAAAGAGCCAAACATATGTTCTATCGAGAAAATCCATCAGTGCTGTTCTTTGCTCTTCCTTCAATGAAGATATACTATCAAGGTGTGATGGCGAGATGAAGCTTCATGAAGCATTGAAGCTTTCCATCCAATTGGTTCACTCATGGGCCAAAGCTTCATGGCGCTTTATTTGCTCTACTGTGTCATCAAGTGGACAATACATGTAAAACAGGCAAAGTGATTATGACACCATGGCTTTGGTGTGTGAAGCTTTGAATTGAATAAATAAATGAATGAATGATGTTTGTGATATAGATTGCAAACAAACGCGCAATAAAGTCCCAAGTCCACAAAATGTGAGGGGGGATCCATTGCGTTTCGCTGCCCCTTATATTTCGAATCACACGCCAATCGCGAGGCTTCGAACGTCACCACATACGTCATCAACACAAGCCTCGATACGCCCTTCACAAAAGTTCTGAAATAACTTTCCGTGTCATCTCAAACACACCTAAGCCACACCCGTAGCTGCCAGTAGCTCCTCACAGGACGCTGATTGGTTTGTGGTCTGGCTTACCAGACCACAAACACATTACTTGAAGCCTGACAAGATGGATTTTTGTGTGATATGTGATCCCGTGAATCTTGCATGACCGTGCAACTAATTTGCGTATTTAGATTCAATCACTATGTTAATACCAGGTGTAAATGGGGCCTAATTTTCCTAGAAGGATGAATCTTAGTAACTTTGGTGATCCTCTGACTTCTCCTCCAGCCCCGTGAGATTCACATTTTTAGTTGTTAGTGAAATGTCTCAACAAATGTGGGATCGAGTACAGATTTCCATGGTTCTTAGAGGATAAATGCTAATGGCTTTGTTGATCATCTGACTTTTTGAATGCCACTAGCAGGTCATGGTTTTAATTTGTTCTATACTTTGGTTTATGACCAAATACCAGGAAAACGAAGGACATCCAGTAGCGCCGGCAGCCGTAATTCTGAATGGACTGTACATATTCTTGGAGGTCTTGCTGTAGCATATTGTTGTTACTGCCCCATTGTCCTTATGATGATGCTAAGTGAAGGTATCTGTTGCTTTTGCACCTAATGCTGACTTTTATTACACATTTCTCTGGGCTATGGCGCCTTATCCACTTACTTTGTTTGAAATTGGTCTGCAAATATAGATTTTGTTCAAAAGGGTCTTTAGACTCCATTCAGACCATTTTTACTGAACATAAAATCCTCTAAATGGACTTTTAATGGACTCTTCAGTTTGAATACCATTTTAAAGTAAAAACTCCATTACCTTGTCCTATTTCTAAACAAAAGCAGATGGATGTTATGAGAAATAATCGTTGATGTTTTTCTGTGATGCTCCCACTTTCAGCGATAATAACACATATCTTATTGTTTCACTGAGAGACTCGGTGTATCGGTTTTGTTCTGATGAAGGTCAGTCTGTTCCATACAGCTGGACCACAACAATACTTCACGTAGGGGATGCGAGCGAGAGGTGTGGGCTCTGCAGTGTCCAAGGTTTGCTGCTCAATCAATATCCCACTGTTAGACCTCAATTCTGGTATGTCCGTCTCTCCATAGAAAAGGGAAGAACAGCTGCTTTATTTTGTACGATCAAAAGAATCTATTTTTCTTAATTCACATACTTGGTGTATTACAGCTGGATGTGTTGTAATGCCTTTTGTGTTTCCTTTTACTCTTTTACCTTCTATAGCTGTTTGGTTTTATGGTGGTGATTGGTAATTGGTAATTATGTGGTTTTGGCCAGTATTCCCTTGAAAAACTTTTTTTTAATGGAATTTTCAAGAAAGGTTGAACTAAAACTCAACATGCAATGAATTATTAGTTCGTAGTAATACAGACTGCTGATTGACAAGATTAACTGGTGACAGTTTTATTCATCAGAGGAATGAGGAATCATCTTTTTCTCTTCTTTCCTGCTTATTGGCAGAGATGGAAAATTCCATCTCTGCCAAGTGGGCCAAGTGTGTGTATTTGACGCCCTGGGAGTGAGACCAGTCTTTACTATTTATTTATTTATTTAGCATTTCCAGCAGTAGCCATTAAATGTTTTCAAATTAAGTAATTATCTTTCTATATAATGATTTACATTATTTGTGGCAGTCTGACCTACCTTGCCGGATTCACTTGAAACTAATTTTATCTCGAGACATCTACCTCAAAGTTGACCTAATACAGCTTTCTCAGAGCTGTATAAAGTTACTGCAAATTAAATCATGAACTCAAGAATTCAGAACTCAACCTGCTGCAACTTAAAAAAAAATCTGAAAGCAGGGAAGAAACAACAGAAATGTCGCATTTGGACAATGCACTGCATTTACAGTGCTGTGAAAAAGTATTTGCCCCCTTCCTGGTTTCTTATTTTTTTGCATATTTGTTACACTTAAATGTTTCAGATCATCAAACTAATTTTGATATTAGATGATGATTTAATTTATTATTAAGGGAGAAAAGCTATCCAAACCTACTTGGCTCTATGTGAAAAAGTAATTGCCCCCTAAACCTAATAACTGGTTTTGCCACCCTTGGCGGCAACAATTGCAATCCAGCGTTTGCGATAACTGGCAATGAGTCTTTCATGGCACTGTGGAGTAATTTTGGCCCACTCTTTTGTTTGTTTTAATTCAGCCACATTGGATGGTTTTTGAGCATAAAACAGCTTGTTTATTAAGGTCAGGCCACAGCATCTCAATCAGATTTAAGTCCAGACTTTGACTAGGCCAATCCAGAACCTTCATTTTGCTTTTTTGAGCCATTCAGAGGTGGACTTGCTGGTGTGTTTCGGATCATTGTCCTGCTGCACAACACAAGTGCGCTTGAGCTTGAGGTCACAAACTGATGGCCGGACATTCTCTTTCAGGATTTTCTGGTAGAGAGCAGAATTCATGGTTCCATCAATTATGGCAAGTCGTCCAGGTCCTGAAGCTGCAAAGCAGCCCCAGACCATCACACCACCACCACCATGTGTGACTGTTGGTATGATATTGTTTTTATGAAATGCTGTATCAGTTTTACGCCAGAGTAACGGAACGCACACCTTCCAAAAAGTTCAACTTTTGTCTCGTCAGTCCACAGGATATTTGCCCAAAAGTCTTGGGGATCATCAAGATGTTTTTTGGCAAATGTGAGACGAGCCTTTGTGTTCTTTTTGGTCAGCAGTGGCTTTCGCCTTGGAACTCTCCCATGGATGCTATTTCTGCCCAGTTTCTTTCTTATTGTTGAATCATGAACACTGATCTTAACTGAGGCGAGTGAGGCCTGCAGTTCTTCAGATGTTGTTCTGGGGTCTTTCCAGACTGATACATGTCAATTACTTTGTTTCTCATCTGTTCTTGAATTTCTTTACATGATGTGTTGCTTTTTGAGATCTTTTAGCCTACTTCACTTTGTCAGACAGGTTCTATTTAAGTGATTTCTTGATTCAACAGGTCTGGCAGTAATCAGGCCTGGGTGTGGATAGTGAAATTGAACTCAGCTTTCCAAAAAAATCACAGTTCATTCATGATTTATCAAGGGGGGGCAATTACTTTTTCACATAGGGCCAAGTAGGTTTGGATAGCTTTTCTCCCTTAATAAATGAAATCATCATTTAAAAACTGCATTTTGTATTTACTCGGGTTATCATTGTCTAATATTAAAACAAAATTGATGATCTGAAACATTTAAGTGTGACAAATATGCAAAAAGATAAGAAACCAGGAAGGGGGCAAATACTTTTTCACAGCACTGTAAATGGAACAAAGAAGTATAATGGGAAACACATTTGCCAACTTGACAACATGCAGAAAGAAATGTTCTGCAAATACAGAAAACACAAGCAAATACATAAACGCTGCAAGTCTTACAGGAAAAAGAACAAGGTTACGACATAATAGAAATTTCCAGAGGACACTAATGTGATGAACATGCAAGTTACACCAGTCTAATGCTGGCTTGCCGAGCTTGCTGTATGTGGCAAGTCATAATATTTCATAGTTTCTAAGTAGTAGATATCTCTGGAAATCCTGTCTCTGCAGAGTTAACCTGATTAAACTCTTTAATATCTCAAAGAATATGCAATCATATTGTAAAACTAATACAAAACTTTCTCCATCTTTCACACATAGTCGACATATTTGTCTCTCAGAATTGTCTGTTGTGTCAGACTGCTATCAAATTAACAGATGTATTTCTTCATCTGATTTTGTATCACTTATTTGCAGGGTTTATTTTTCTGTATGATACCCATGTGTCGTCAAAGTAGTAATGATCTTCATTAATCTTTATTCATCTTAATTTGATGTGTTTTCCTAAGTTGCAATGTGATGGCCATGTGATTGCTTTGAGTCTTTCTTCTGACCAACAACCTGATCAAACCCCAAAAACATGTCATGGTCATTTTTCAATATGGACAAAAAAAAACTCATTTATTTCTCCCTCAGAATGTCATCTCTTTGTGTGTTTTCAATTACAGGCTCATTGGACAGAAGGTCCTGGGAGATGGATGCAGAATGATGGTCCATTAGAGCTGACTATGGTAAATCACGCAACACGTTTTAAAAAAAACATTGTTCCTTAAATTGAATGCATTTTTCCTTTTATTAAAGGATTGCTTAAGTGACTTGCCCTTGACAGGACCATTCTACAGCACTGTGGTTTTGAGGAATGTTTGATTAACACATGCCTCTAAAACTACACACAGTACAGGTATTTTATTCTCAGTGTACCAATGGATTTTTTAAAACTGTTGCACTTGGACGTGAAAAATGGAGTGAAACAGTACTTTTGACCCTCCACATCCCACAGCTTGTTGTTGTCTTCGCTGTTTTGTCTCCTGCATAAATAAGTTAAATTGATTAATTAAATTGCGAAACAGGTTAGTGTCAAATTTACTCTTCTTATTACCAGATAAGATAGGCACTCCTGAGTCCTCTTGACTGAGAAAGAAAATATTTCCATATTTGGGTGAGTGCTTGTTATAGAAACCTCTTTGTCCACCTTTGTCAGTGTTTTGGACACACATCAGAGAAACAAGAGACAAAACTATACAGTTAAAAGGGAGCAGATCCGTTTAAACTGATGTTCAACAAGGTTCTAGGCAAGGCAGGTTTATTTGCATGAAACCTTTAAGTAACAAGGCAAATCACAATGCCTCACATAAGATAATCACCAGACAATATAAATATCACTCATGACTTGGAATTTTGGCCGTCGCAATCTTGTTTTTTTTGGGCAAGAGGTTATCATATTTGGAAGAGAGGGTGGAGCTGGGGTGGAGGTCAGCACGGTGGGGCCACATACCGTTCGCAAAGCATACACTAAGTTACCAACTAGCGCTAGCTAGCTGGCAAGGTTAGCAAGATGATTCTGTAAATCACCTTAACTGTGATATTAATTGCTGCTTATTTCATGCCATTTTTTGGCTGGGAAAAACATGTTGTTAACTTGTTATGTACCTACCAGAAAAAAAATAACTGCTGACTTAGAGTGTGTAAAAGAGCACCAACACCACAAACGGCTAGCCACCTGTAATGGCATCCACCTGTCACTCAAAGCAGCCACGCCCTTAATTAGTCATAACTTTAAGCCTTGACCTATTTTAGGTGGTGAGTGAATAAAAATACACCCCCTTGTACAATTGTCACGGATGGCAAAATTAGCTATAAAGACCCTATAAAACCCTTTTCTTTGTACCAGGCAAATCAGAAATGTATTTTGGTTCTAAACTGTCTCGTACTTTATAAACCAAGATTCATTTTTTTTAAAATCTATTCTCTAACACACATGGAACCAGTGCAAACATCTCAGAACTAGATTGATGTGGTCTCTCCTGGTCTTAGTGAGGACTCTTGCAGCGCCGCTGTCAGATGCAGATCAGATATTTTCTTGTTCTCCATAATCTGCGTATAGATGTTGAACAGAAGTAAACACCACTTCATGTTTAAATGCTCAGATGTGTCAAATGCAGCACTGAGATCTAAGAATACCATGACTGAAAATGCTTCCACTGTCTGTTGTTGCTTCATATCTTCTGTTGTTTCCGGAATAACACAGTGCATCTTCTTATAGACGAGCACATATACGGTGCTGCACAAATATGCACACACAGAGTCCAGTGTACAGAGTCCAGCTGTCTCTGTCTCTGCCATTGCTGTAAGAGAATACCCCCGGCCGGCGTTCTAACCCACTCCATCAATCTCTCTCTGTTTGACAGAAACTATGCCCACCTGTTCTCCCACACTCCACACGCAGAGACTCAGAGGCTGAAGCTTAACACGCTACTTCAGGCTTCAGGTTTGGGTTGATGGAGACAGAATGTGATCAGTGTTTTGTGTTTACTCACATGGCAAATACCTGTCATTATGTCTTCAGTGACTAATTCATCGTTTGCTGGGTTTCAGGTCTTTTTTGACTGTTTTAAGATTCTGTGATTCCCTGTAGACGTTGTACTTTAATACAGTAAAGTACTGCTTCTTTAGGGTTTTCAATTTGGTCTTAAGATTATTTTATACTATTTTGTACGTCTCCTTCACTACATTTCTGGAGGAAAATATAGTACATTTTACAATTACATCTGACAGTTGTTTCTTAAGATTTCCATCAAGTCATTCGATCAGTATTTTACATTTAATATGGGAATATCATTGTTGTCAGGTGCAAATCATTCTTTTCCAATATATCAACTTTGAAGGGGTGCTAAGAAAACTCTTTGAGCTTGATGATACAATTCTTTGAAACCGTTGATGAGCCTGTAATCATTTTACTGATGAGAAACTGTATCTTGTGTTCTTCAACTTTGAAAAAACATTTTACACAATACATTTGTTTTACTATCGATAATTAAATTGCATTCACTGCTATAACTCTTGTTTACATAGTTATATTTTTTAAATTGTGTTGGAATAATAAAATATGTGTCATATTTACATAAAATGTAATAACAAATGTGAATGTTTTGTACGTTTAACTGATATTTTGGCCACTTGGGGCAGCAGAAACAAGCTGTAAATACAACTATTGTATGCTGTGTGGAGGCAATCCCTCAATCATAGATTTGCTCTGAGGTCCTTCATGTCACATTTAGGCGACCCCATGTTCACCGGCCCTTACTGTGAACTTTCTCAAATAATAACTTCTTGTCAAAAGAAATTGGTTTCACATAGGTGTGATTGTAAGCCAGGATTCAACCCTGAAGGATAAGTGGGAATAGATAAAAGAGGAATGGATGGATGGAATAGACTCCAGCTGGAACAAATCTAAGGTGGACAAGGTGAATTTGATGATTATTCAACAGCTATTAAATGTATAAAGTAATTTATTTCTTGCGCCACTAAAGGCAAAAAGCTTAAACGCTTTTTTCGTTCCTCTTTATTGATGCAATAAAACCTAGACCAGTGCACCTTAAAAATCTAACATTTTCACAGCTGTCATTTCTTTGAAGATTATAGGTTTTTAATTCTTAACTCAAACATTCCTCACAGGTAGTAGGATTTGCGGGATTTGAAACAACGATCCTGTGATCTCCAACCTTTAGGCTACTGCTGCCCCCCATCTAAGTTAAAAATACTTCAGACAAAGAGTGACCAAATCCTTTTAAACTCCTTCTTCTACAACACTTTTTTTTGTGGCCAGAGATCATCTGTCTAACCAGATTTCTGGTTGTCTTCACACCTCACCAATCACTTTTCATCCCCTCTCCCTATACCTGTTTGGTCCTCTGCTCCATCAAGAACACACACACACACACACACACACACACACACACACACACACACACACACACACACACACACACACACACACACACACACACACACACACACACACACACACACACACACACACACCCTGAGGCCCCATGGTGGTGTTTGCTAATGCTTGTGGGACTCAGGCAGGAAATGGTGTGGTGGTGGGGGAGGAGGGTCATGGAGGTAGGGGGTTCAAGGTGGGTCTGCTCTCAGGTTACTTGTCCAGGTAAGTCTGTGTTTGTTTAGTGTTACCTCCCAGTAGTCCGGAGGTCCAGGCTGAGACATGGAGTGTTCTCTGTTCAAGTGTGTGCGCGGTTTGATTGTGCGAGGCACTGTTGACGTTTGAAAGAAGTGATACTTTATCCGACTATTGTGGGAGACTCTCTCTCTCTCTCTCTCTCTATATATATATATATATCCTCTCATGGCAGGCCTTGTGGCTACTATAACCTTGGGTGCCGAAATAAAAAATACAAGGTTCCACTATTCCACGTGCTGCTCAGGCAGTGTTGCCCAGTGGTTACTCCTCGAACTTCCAAAATGTCCCATTCCTGAAAGCATGAAAGATATTTGTTCAGCTAGCTAGTTCTGTATCTCAATCTGCATAATATATGGGAACTCGCCTACAATTTAATCAGGATAGTCCTATATTCCTCAAATGAGGTATAAAACTATGTGAAATGAAACTAATGTGTTGCAGCTCAATACTTTTTGTCCCTGAGGAGCTATTTTGGCAATTGTGAGTCTGTCCACGCTGTTACAGTTTCCACTTCTCCTCTAGTTGAAATTGATGGAAATCAAGAATGTGGGAGGTAAACAAACCTCAATAAAATCAGTCAGTGTATATTCAGCACCAGGATTTGTTTTACCCCACAGCTGACAGTTCTGGCAGTCAGAGCCTAGACAACAAGAACCACAGCTGTGTTTCCACTTGACTCTGGCCCCTCCACTTAAACGGAGAACGCATTCCGTCGGTTCATTGTGGGCTCATGACAAGCAGATCAACCATTTTAAATTATTTATTTAAATGCAGCACATTACTGTGTTAGTTGATGCAAGGTGTTTGTTTTGTCATCTGACATCCTGAGAATAAAAAGGACAAACTGAATGTCACTGACATTTGGTCAGTGTTGCTCCATTATGGCATTCAAACATGTGCACAATCAAAACATATGAATGCTGGTGTTGGACTGATGTATTGGATGTTTGAAGGCTGATATTTTGGGGGGATTTAAGCTGCTAATGGATAAAGTTTGCAATTTTTAGAAGAGTGTTTTCCCCAAAATTTTCCTCTAGCTGTATTTTGTTGGGAAAATGTCAAACTGTCAATACACGTAACTGAAATGATGTGTAGATTATTACAAAAGGCTGTAAGGTATTAACTCCACCTACACCACCATAGTATTTATCTATACAGTAAATATATAATCAAATGTAATCAATGGTCACTGGACTAGATCTTATTTTTAAAAGTCAGTATCACCTTCATCAATGAAATAAGAAAGAAAACTAAAGTATGGCATGATACACATTTCTTACTAAGTAGGCAGGAAATGTTTCTACAATATCAGATTTTGAACAAAAACATTCTCGTAAACATCTGTTGCCATCTGTAGATTTAATGAGAACTCAATGTGCAGGCATACAGTACACTGTAGCTGCTACTGGGGATTATCCTCATGTGTCACATAGTGTGTGAGAGTCTAGTGAAGGATGTATTTAACAATCAGTCGCTCCTCAGTGTGAGTTGGAAGAGCAGTATAGTCTATGACAAATCTGCCTGTTTTATTCAGAATTTTTTTTTATCGTCTAAAGCCAATGAAATCAATCAGTCACCAAAAAGACTGTGATATTAATAATAGGCCTCTTGCCATTGGACACTTTAGCCAATTGGGAATTCAACTTATCACTTTAATAAGTGAACACATAACTGAAGTGGTCGCACTAAAGGAAAAAATGCTGCTGGTGGCTGGATATACTAACATTACAAACAAACTCTTCCTCACTTCCCTTGAGTCAATGTGCGACGAGCAGGTCCGGGGGCCGTGTGATTGACCCACTCCTAACAGCGGCATGTTCTGAACGGCTACGTCCCACGATAACGCTGCGAACAGCAAATCAATTTGCCCCTTCCCTACAGGCATGCCCTCAGAAAGGCCAAGCCATGAACTGGCACTGCAGTAGCCAACTTAAAAGCTGATTATATGTCAACGTTGTGTTCACAACTTGTTTTCAATGCTACCAAGTGCCGACAAATCACTTATTACCATCCATAGAACTACTGCTAACTTGGTTGAGAGCTATTACTTTGACACTGATAATTCAGCTTACTTGCAACTTCATGAAGATAAGGAAAACGTTCTGTGCTTGTCGGAATTATAATGGTGTAAATGGCCTTTATCTTTATTCTCGGCTTCTCTCTCAGTGAGTCACGCTCTCTTTCCATGAGTTTGCAACAAAATGTCCATCATTCTATACTTCTTCCCTTGTGTCTTTCTTCTTGCCACAATAACTGTAGCTAAGCCTGAGGTAGAAATGTGGGGAATGTTGCAGAAAAGAGCAGGAGGATTCACTCGGCATTGTTAAAGGGCTGTTCCGCTCCGTCTCTCCTGTAAACATTCGTCAAGGGAGGAGAAACCTGATAGCTTCACTTAGCTCTGATCTGCTCTAAAGACAGAGATCACAGGCCAAAGGATGGAGGGATGGAAAACAAGTGGGATAGAGGTACAAGGTTAGACTGGAAGCAGAAGTAGAGGATTTCTTTTACCTTGACGAGATGTTGAACATTTTATCTTGTTGTGCTAAGGTAAAATGAATGTCAGGCACTTACCAGAGTTGTTAAATGTCTTTTTGTCTATCTCATACACTTTGACACATGTAAAATTCACGCTCTTACTTTTTTTAAAAATGTATTATCAACCAGTGATGATTATGACTTCCAGAAGAATGTTGGGATAAAATGTTTTTTTTCTCTTTTTTTTTTGGTATCCACTTTCCCTACTTCGAAGCGACCACTGAACAAGCCTGAACTTGTCGCATCAAGCCACATGGTTTTAGGAGTAGAAGTGGGTTGTTGCTGAAAACAGCTGCCTGCTGCTGCTGGAAACATGGTTGATGAGAGTGACAAGACTGATTCATGAAGTAAATTTGGCGTAAAACCAAAACAATGAGCTAAAAGAAGCTTAAAAAGTGAGAGCTGCAGTGTTGACTATTCTTTACGCGTTTGTTACTATGCGTGAGCCCTTTATTATTGCATTTAGTCATTTGATTGATTGTTAATAGAAAGATATTGATTAATGCAGCTTTATATTTCCAGACTTCCAACTAATATAATGTAGAAAATAAGGGCCTTTACACACACTGGGCGTGACGAATAAACAACAAGAAAATGATAAATACTAGCGTGCAAATATTTAGTATCAGAACTATTCATACTGGCAGTGATGTGAATTTACAACAGTTGCAAAACATTTTCAACAAAATGTTCAAATAGATTTGCGAAGGCAGAGGTCCACCTACCGGATCCAACATCTGGCAGTCTGTCTGCGGTCAATTGTTTTATAGCAGAAGCTACGGTAAGCTATTTTGTTGAGTTTCCTCCTAGAGAAATGCAAAAAAGTGAAGCCAATGCCTTGAAAGGCTCCTCTGGTTGCAGAAGAAATACGATTTTATAGAAGTCTATGAGGAAATGATCCAACTTTTCACTTGATTCAGGAGTTTATGTTCTCAATCGCTAGTTCCCAGTCTTCTTCAATATAGCATGATGATCATTAAGTCAATTATGGTCCCATTTATAGTAAAATAGACCATAAAGCAGGGTATGCTTCAGGGGGTGGCTACCTTGTGATTGACAGGTTGCTACCACGGCATTGGTAGTTGACCCTAGTGTATAGCTTTACCCTCTTGTTTTTCTTCTGTTTGCAAAAACCAAGATGTCGACGGCCAAAAAGCCCAACTGCAGTCCACAAACCAATGGGTGATGCCACTATGACCATGTTCACTTCTTAGGCGTTGCCTTTGTCAAGGTTGCAAGAAGTAATAGTTTGCTGTCTTGGTTCTCATTATGGAGCCTCCTTGTTGTTGTACACTATAGTGTGTCCGTACCAATCAACGTGATTGGTTGATACCTTTATTCTTGGAGCAAAAGCTAAGAAAAAGTCTCTTTTTTGCCGTGTAATATTTGTATTCTGTGTGAAATTATATTTATGACAAAAACAACAGTTTGAAAAAAATATTGTATTGATGTGTGAATTAATTGCAAGAAAAAAAACATGAGGCATCATTTATTAGCATGATTTCTATAAATGTCTTCTTGGTATGAGAACTGATGTAGCTTAAGAGAAGAAAAAACATCAAAATGCTAACTATTGAGGTATAACTGTTTATTTCAGAAACAATTTACTGAAATACACTGATGAATCAATGTATTTTTCCCTCTCTGTGCTTTGATTAAGGGGCAGCTCTTGTCCTTAACCTCAGCCTTGCATTTCACACAATTAACACAGCGCCATACCATCCTTTCTGCTGGAGCGCTGAATTAAATCTCACAAGGAAGAAACAAGAAAAAAAATCTTTGCAGAGAGCTAACAGTGAAAAGAAAGACTAGAAGGTGGTGTGTTCGTGGGTATTGACAGCAATAGAGAATAACAGCTCCTCTCCACCCTTCTCTTGTCTGTCATCACTCAAGTCAGAAGTCGGTATTAATCCACAGCTGTCTCGCTCTCAGCTGAAACTAATTCAAACACACGCCTTCAGCTTCTGAGAAACAGAACATATGGCTGAAATTGACGTCCTTTTGTTTTACTGTATCTCAAACAAAAGAAACTCTTTTATCACTTTTTATCACCTTTTTTTCTTTTTATCGTTCTAATATTAAAATAATTTGGAATCAGATTGACTGTTGAAGCCTCATATTAGTTTTCTATAAAGTCTTGATTGCACAAAGGAGGAATGATTTCAGCAGGAAAAACCTGTTTCAGTGTTAATATAGGCGGGAGAAGCACAGGTGAAACACATTTTGATAATGATGGCTCAGTGGAATCAAGTGTCCCAGTAAGCCACGACCCTGAAAGTAGCTCAACTAAATGGAAAACAGGCGGTTTAATGTGATCAGTTACACCTGTGCTTTTCCTGTTGTGGCATACAAAATTGTCTGCTGTGAAAAGGGTCTCTTGCCTTTGGTCTAGTGACCAGAAGCATGGCTTTAGGTCTTGCTTTTGTCCATATTTGATTTTTTTTTTTTTTTGCATTCTTGAATCTTTGCTTTGTGCTGTGCTGTGAGTGCTCTGATCCTCTCAAAAGGATGTCAAATATCAAAATCCAACCACTACTCATTCAACTCGGGGACTGCTGGAGAGGATTTTGCTTGTACATCAGTACTGTACACTGATGTTTTAAACATCAGTGTACAAACAGTGTTGTATTACTGTGCCTCTTTTCAATGCTGCAGCACAATAAATGTGACACTAATTTGGGGAAAACATACAAATACATTTCCTGTTTTTAAAAGCATTTTCACCAAGTACAGGAGTCCAAAGTTGTATACTACAATTATGAGCAGATAGAGGATCAGAACCTTTACTAGCTCCAAGCCAAGTGTGTCCTCACAAACTAATTCCAGTTTTA
This sequence comes from Cebidichthys violaceus, assembly GCF_023349555.1. Taxonomy (NCBI): domain Eukaryota; kingdom Metazoa; phylum Chordata; class Actinopteri; order Perciformes; family Stichaeidae; genus Cebidichthys; species Cebidichthys violaceus. The sequence continues at coordinate 3,266,359 of NW_027176307.1, read as the reverse complement.
GCACCTTCTGTCTACTGAATGAGTGATTGCAGCCAGGGACAATAGGAGTAGGCTCATTCGAGATGAACTGCGCCTCACCTGGAAAGTAGACGAGAGCAGGCGGTAGCAGCAGGGGGCGTTGACAAAAAACTGAGCTTAAGTCGGATAGTTTTCAGCCGCCTTCAAAGAATAAACAGGAAGTCAAAGAAACCGTTACATCCTGTTAGATCCGATCTGTAGGCTACTTGTAGTTTACAGACCTCGTATGTGTTTGTAAATGTTGAAATGTGCGTGTATTTGCATTGTATGTTATCTTTTGTTCTTTTTTTGTCTGCCTGTGAAACACTTGTTGCTTGTTTTGATATGTTTCCATAAATAAGCGTTATTATTATCAATCACAAAAGATAGTTTTTTTAATTAAACCTTTGTTGTTCAACATGGGACTATAATAGCCAACAATCGGGCATTAAATATTATAATTACACAGAAAATTAGGATTTTCTACAAAACGTGGTGTTTGTTGTCAAATCTAAGAGCCAATCAGCTCTTTGATCCGGCAACAGTCAGGCGTTTCCCATCATGCCCTGGGGTCATGCAGTCGGTGAAAAGCAACTGCAGCGCCTGGCTCTAAAATCTGCGGCCGCCTCGCTCTCGTGAGGTTATCGTTGACCACGCGTTCAAGACGTCAAAGCAAGTCGGGATCAAGTCGGGCACAAATCTAACCGGCATGCATTGTGCGTCGATCGCCGGTGATCAATTCTGCACAGGATTGGCTCATCTCGAATGAGCCTAGTGTTTCCATTCAATTTTGAGCAAACTTTTGAAATATTGCAAAAAATAAATTCAAAGTAGACATCAACCGGCTTGGAGCGAATAGGCTAAAATATAGCAGAAACAGCTCATCAGTCATGTGAGTTTAATGTTCACTATGTCAGAACTTATCTGACAAAGGTGTTTCCATAATCCATTTAGTGTATCAACTCTATTTCGACAAAGGCAAAAACACCTCAAGCGAAAAAACCTGTTAGTGCAATTGAGGAACTTTTCCGAATTGTGCCGTTTGAAGTAGCCTCAAAAGTTCAATTGAATAATATCTGAACAATATTTATTGTCAGTTTTCAAAGTGAACTGGATGAATTATAAATAATACATAATCTAAAAATACATCTAGGTTCTTCTCTCGTTTCAAGTACAATAAGGGCTGCATTTAAGAATAAATTACATAACAGAAAGCTTATAAAAAATCTTAAAATAAAGTACTTAATTTTTGAAAAATGAATTGAACTGAATTGTCCTGCAACTTTAAATTCAGTTAATTCAGGTGTGAAGTGATCTCAATCAAAAAAGCCACGATATTATATTCTTGTAGAGAAATTTGTGTGCAGGGACTTTATCGGTTGTTATTGAAACCACTTGTTTCAGCCTCATTCCCCTGTCTGTCTACATCATTGTAGGGCAGGGAATTATGTGTTAGGATTCTGATCATATTGGGCTTTAAGATTGTTTATTTTCTGTGCTTTCATTTCGGATGTGAGTGGATGCATTTGCTTAAAAGATGTGTGCTTTGTCTCTTCACATTACCGCTTTTAATAAACGTCATGGTCTCTGAACATATGAGACACACTGGTTTTGAACTGCCGTGGGAAGAATTGACATTTAGGAGTCTGTCCATTCACATTTCTCTTTTTGGAAAATGCCATGTGAAATAACTTCTCTGACTCACGATATTCTCTGACTACTTGGTCTCTAGCCCTGACTCCCTCGTGTGTGTAAATCTAACTGGAATTGCAATGCTTATCGGAATACATATATTTGATTGGCTGAGTAGCATCACACGATGTGATTTACAACGCATATAATTGGTTGGTGTGTTTCCTGGATTGCTGAACGAGTGCCGTAAAGGTTAGAAAAGCTGCGCTGGTAAAATTAGAAGTGCTCCGTCGTAATAATTCTCAATTTTCTATTGGTTGTAGGTCCAGGATCGAGATACAACGGCATCTGGGTCTGGATCCACTAACTAATGACATCAAACACTGATAAAAAAAAAATCATCTGCCAAATACAGGTCCTGTGGATGGTGTGCTCGAGATCAGGAGAAAAAGCTTCTTTTAGTTGTGATAACGTAAAAAATGCTACATTATTTCACACTAGTGTGCCGTGCAAGCTCTGCTCTGCTCCTCAAGTTTGGAGTTTGGTGTGTTGATCAAGCACACTTCCACATGCGGACCGGAATTTCCAGGACCTAAACCAACAACATTCAAAATAATGGACAACAGCCCAAATCTGAGCAACACTACTTTATGCACTCATATTGGAGAAATTGGAGTTAAATCTGATGTGACGTGTTCTTTTTATTACTGTAGAAGAACCAGACATTGTGACTCAAAGGAACTCAACTAGACTAACGAGGGACAACCTCAAAAGGAGAGAGACAACAGGTAAACATCTCACCTGTCTCCTTATTTTTGTTTCCCTCTGCTCGTTTGTCCTGTCTTGTCTCTTGCTGTTTTTCTTCTCTTGAAGGATCCTCCAAAGGAAAGAGGCCAAAGAGGGTTTTCGAGCCAAGTCAAAGATTCAGGTATGAACATAACTTGAGGTTCATTGCAAGAGCATTGTGATATGGTATGTTAGAGTATCTGTCAGTATGATAATACTCATTGTTGGTAATGCTGAGGTGACATGTTCTTTTTAGTACTGAAGAGGAACCAGACATTATCCAGCTGTAAAGCAAATCTCTGTCTGTCGATCTGTGTGTATGTCCTTCTTAAAACTCAAGAACGATCTACTTTACACTTGGTGGGCATAGTGCTGGGACCCCAAGGGAGTGCCATGTTGAATTTGGTTGAATTTGGACAAGCAACACATTCAATATTAATGAACATAGAAAAAACAAGCGATCGTTTCAGGTACAAATCCACTATAAGTCAAAATAAACGTAATTGCATGCTTTGGAGTTCAATTTAAGAATTATGCCTTTAAGCAGTTGAAGCAGAACGAGTGCTTAGCATCGGTTTTTGGAAAGATCTGAAGAACCAAGTCTACAATTCAATCACATTTCACAAAAGGAAACCATTGTTCTTCATTTTCATGTACTATAATAAGCAGTTGGGCAAGTATTGTGTTATGAAAATTGTTTAAGGAAGTCGTTGATCCAGCTCTTAATAAAGTGCAGTTATAGAAATAAAAATTAACTCTGTAAACTTGAGTAATTTTCATACGTTGGTTCTTGTTATATCAGCAGCTGGATCTCCATAATCTGGTCTGCCAAAAACAGCTGAGAGCTGGCAGTGTCCACATTTTTTTGTTAAACAAAACCAGCAACCAGCTTTTGATGACTTGCCAATTTGTCTAATGGAACATGCTTAGGATGTAATCAGTTTAGTTCTATGCTGCTAATAAGTCATTCTGGCATTGCCTCTTGTTTTAAGTCTCATGACATTAATTAATACTAGCTTGTGTTTGATGCACTATGCAGGAAAATCTTAAACAAATGTATTCACAATGTATGGGTGTTTAAAGAGTGGCTAAATTATATACTTACTGAAGTAGATCTTTTCAGTTTAAAAAAAAAAAAAAAAAAGTAAATAGGTTAATTGTAAGCTTATTGGACTTGCCGAATGATACATTTATTCTTTCTGGTATTACGTGTTAAAGCCAAATATGGAAGTTTTGAATAACAACAAAAATAGTTAAACCATATTCCAACTAGAGTAATGTACCTTTACTGACATGATAATGCTATGTTCATAGAACAATGTTTAAAGTGTATTTGATCAGTTTTGGTTTCAACATATCAAAATTGTAATCATATCAAAGGCAAATAATGTCAACGCAGTGACATTACCGAGTCAGTTTGAAAATAAAATGCTAAGACCTCCCATCAACACTGTTTGATGCTGAGTTGGTTGGGGTTAACTGGAACTGGTCTATTGTTTGAGTACAGTGAACTAAATCTGCCTAGCAACAGGGGCCGGTCCCCACAACTATAGCAGAAAATTTATTTTTTGTTGGTTTGATTTTTGGATCATTCTAGCTTCAGAGGCCTTCACATAGAACTCAAAAATCATGGTTTACACTAACTCATAAAGACAAGTGTGTGTGTGTGTGTGTGTGTGTGTGTGTGTGTGTGTGTGTGTGTGTGTGTGTGTGTGTGTGTGTGTGTGTTCACTGAGTTGAAGAGCAGTTGTCGTTGACAGCTGCATGGGAGCAGGGAGAGAAAGAGTCAAGTGGCTTCAAATAGCCGTCGTTCTCCTCATTCATCAGAGGACCCCTCCCCTCTTTCTCTCTCTCAGCAGCCACTAGTTTGAGGTTTGCATTTCTTTTGTTGACACAGTCAGCGAGATGTTTCAGGTGTGATGGCGGTTGCCCCAGTTAGCATTATTCTCAATCAAAATATCCCTCCTCATTGTGTCTGCGGTAGGTTAAAGGCTTTGTTTAACCAATTGAGCCCATCAAACAGTTTTACATTGAATAGAAGTTGATGACACTCTACATGGACGCAGGAAATAGTTGTTCTTCAGCTGCTGCAGGGTTTTTCAAATGTGCACGTGAAAAAAATCCAACCACATAGAAAGTTCTTAACATCTGAGATTTTTTAGACTATGGTGCTCATCTCTTCTGTGACTCAAGGATACAACCAAAATAAGCAGGTGTCATCATTCTGCAGTGAGCATGTATACAGTTTGAATAATATTTAAATAAGGGCTGATAATAATTTTCATAATTTTATCTATTATCTGAATCCTGAAAATCATAACCCCAAGGTGACATCTTTAAATTGCTTGTTTTGCATGACCATCAGTGCAGTATTCAATCATTTAAAACCGACAGAAGCAGCAATTCTGCACATGTGAGAGGCTTTGAGCAGCAAATGTTTTGTGTCTCTTAATTTAAATCATGAACTGATTATCAAAATTGTTAATCATTAGTCAAATAAACAGTATCTGTATGCTGTACTTTATGGTAGATATAAATTAATACACTGTGAACTTGTGTACATTGCATTACAGGACAATAGTGTACATCAACTGCACACTATTTCGTACGCATACTGACTTTTTTGGGGCCACTTTATCTTTCCATATGCTTAAAACTAAAGCATAATATAAACTAAAACTGAACTGCTTAGAGTTCGTACACATATGTAATTGGGACACAGCTAAAGTTGTTTGCAGCTGTTATTGGAAACACTTTGTGAAATCATTACTTAAATATCTTTTGTTATCAGTCAAAACTGTTTAATTTAACTTTTACAGTGCCACAAAATACTAAGTGTTTTTCAGTTGACATTGAACCAATACTCCATGTAAACCAAAGTGTTTGGACTTCTGCCTTCACAGTCTGCCAAATTCTTGCTGTGCGGCCTCCTCAACACCAACACGGCCTTTCCTCCAGCCACAACACTCCCAGCGTCTGTTGCCCAGTTGTCCCAGTGAGGCAAGTCCTGCCAAGTCTTCAAGCGCTTGTCTTTAGAGTTTGACAACACATGTTTCTGTCCGTCTGTCCCCCAACTTTTTTCCAGTTTAGGAATGTTGTCCCTGCCTGTTACAGAAGCACAAAGAGTCTTGTCTTTGTCCACATCCGTCAAGATCAGATTCTCTGTCTCTCCTACGCGAGTCCACTTTTGTTTCCACGCTCGTTTTGTATCCACACTGTCGGCATTCAGCTCAGCAGGGCTGCGTTGCTGCTGCTGCTGCACAGGCCTCCGTAACACCGAGCTGCAAGTAGACCAGAAGCAGTTACAGCACAAAACTGCCGCGTGACTGATTTTTCAGTTTCTCTGTCAGTCATCCCATAACATCAGCAGAGCAACAGCAGGAGTGGAGGAAAGAGGCTAAAGCTGAAGTAGGAGTGAAGTGGGGGGGAAGAGTCTCAGCAGTCTCTAAAACCAATACAAATCCTTGCTCTTATCTTGTGCCTGCAGACCTGAGAGAGGATGAAAGAAAGGAGGAAAAGAAAAGGCAGTGGAAGGAAAGAAAAGGCAAGAAAAGGGAGATTAGAACAAGAAGCGAAAATGTCTTGTTGATAAAAGCAGGAGGAGTTGCCCGAGGCAGAGAGGGAACGAAAGCAAGACAGCAACAGAAAAGGAAGTTTACAGCTGGTGTTAAAGTGCTGATTGACAGTCAGTTTGTTGGTTCAAACCACTTGTGGTAAGTTGATCTGAGGCAGGGCAGGGGGGGAGAAAAAAATATCTTTATTTAAATCTGGTTTTCATGCTTTCATGTTGCATGGTCATACTGAATGTCTTTATTGCTGCTTTCATTTAAACACTTCAACAATAATAATGAGTTCTCTGAATGGTGTGCATTTAACAGACAGGTGTTGGCCCAAACAAGCAGGACGTTTTTTACTTTGTCAATATGGAATAGTGAAAATGCATCCAATTCTGATTGTTATCAATGACGACAGGTGTCAGCTTAACTTCGTTGTCGCTATTTGCAAAGCTTTTGGCTGCTTTCAATGGTGGTTTTCACATCTGTTGAAGATGAAATGGCCGCACACGAAACTCCAATCATTTCAATGTTTGGACCACACCTGGTGGTTCTCCTGAGAACGTACATATGTATAAACATTGGTTGCACTTTAATATCGTTAGAGATTAGTATGATGTCATCTTGTTTTCCAAATGCCAGCTAATTTTTGGTGTGCAGTCACCAAACAACTTTTCACATCTTGTCACAGTCCAAGTGTGTGAAATATTACCAGTGTTGTGCAAGTTCACATCTTACAAGAGAGTTCACTTCACACAGAATAGAGTTTACATTTTGAATTTTGAACAATACGTTTACAGGCCTATGAACTAGTTCATGTTTATTTGTTGTTGTTTTTTCAACTCGGTGGATGCTATGGCATGTAAAATCCCAGACACATATTAACCAGGTGTGTGCATGTAATCTGATGGCAGAGAAATCATCAAAGCATTGTTGCTCCTGAAGAAGAATTTCTGCTAGACGTGCACAAATGTCAGCATGGCACTTTGATGAGGAAGAGCTTATCAAGTTGACTTTTGAGAATTTGCAGAGATGGAATAGACAGTGACTGATGTCTCCGCTCCCTTGAATGCACCAGTTGTGCCGTAATTACTCAGTGCGTCGTTAACGCAACATCTCTCATGTTCACTTTCATTAGTTGCCAATGGATACGTTCAGTTAACCGTTCACCAAAAACATGAGCACATTCCTGTTCTGTCGTTTGACTTTTTATACCCAAGAAACTGCTACATATCTGATAATTAATGTCCATCAATTTAAATAATTTTATGTTTTGGGGTTGTTCCCAATAACTTTCACAGTTCACAGTGAATTGATTTCTGAAACACAATATTTAACTACAACCAAAGTGCGTTTGATGCCTAAACTTAACCACAGACTCTGGATGTGACCTCCGGTCTCTGGTGTCATAGTCCTATACTTTGTACATAAAGCATTTACCATGAACTAATCTCAGTGTTAACATTTGACAACACAACATAATAGGGAAAATACATGTAAGTAATGCCTGTGCTTGCTGTTGAAACTTTCAGGTTTTAGATTAGAATTGGCAAAAAAAGAAGACCACTAAGTTTGAGTGATGACAGATGATGTCATCCTGTTTCTCCACAATTTTACGTTTGCTGTTTCTGTCTACTTTGTATATCTATCAAAGAGAAGAGGAATTTTTCCACTGTCGATCTTCCTGAGGTTTCTTTCTTTTTTACTCCCTATTAAGTTTTTCTTTATATAAAAAGGATGTGTCCTGCACAGATTGTAAAGCACTCTGATATTCTACTACACCTTTCATAAAGCAATGACAATACCTGTGTCCATGTTGAGTCCGAGCTCTGCTCCAGCTCCGGTGAAGGCACCGCTCCAGGCCGAACTTGTTCCAGACTCCCCCTTCCCTCCCAGGTCACACGGTGAGGCGCTGGGCCCCGGTACCGAGCTGCCGGACGTCAGTCGGTGATGAGGCCTCACTGATGGCACCAGCAGAGAGCTGTAACGCGGGTCGAACGCTGTGCCATACATCTCGTGAACTCCCGGACGTGGGTATGCTGAGCCCTGGCTGCCTAATGAGTACGGATGATGGTGGTGATGGTGGTGGTGATGGGATGGGTGCCAGGAGTCGGGGCTGGGCTGGTGGAGGTGGCTGTGCAAGGAGGCGGAGGAGTACGGGTCCCCAGGGAATGGGAGCTCTGTGTGGGGAGCTGACAGAGCGCTGCCCAATGTGGAGGAGACCGACGGCTGGTAGGAGCTGTTCCAGAAAGACGGAGGGAAACTTCTCTGGCTCATTGGGAATGATCCATCTATGAGGACAGAAATCCACACAGGTACGTTATAAAGGAAGCTCGTTTACTGAGGCTGAAGCTTCATTCTTGCCTTCAGAAATAGTTTGACAAGGAATTCTTATCAAAACAGTCTACTTGCTTGTTTGTCTTTTGGCGTTAACGTTAACTGACAAAAAAGAAGAAAACCTTTGATAATTGATTCCTGATTTTCAAGTGAGTGACTCTTAAATGTTATTTTTCTGCTTTTCTCTTATTGTTATGTATCATTGTGAATGTATTATCTTTAGTATTTGGACTGTTGATGGAAGAAATACATTAAAGAAAATAATGAATAGATGCATGGATCTATTCATTAGTGAAACTAATCATTAGCTACAGCCCTAGAAATAATTAACACAACTTTATGGTTGTAATTTTATATTATACAGAGATGTATATAGTTTAGAGAGAATATCTATTGTATATCCCCATGCAGAGTAATAATAATACTTGGTTGGCTTGAAAAAAGGGCTTTTATATTAAAGTTTTTAAACTACACTCCTCATCAAGAAATGATTGCCTTATTGACACTGATAACCACTGCAAAATCTTTGTGCTAATTTTTTGCCTTTTCTTGTTTCTGGTTGGATTCAAAAGTTGCTAGATTACATAAAGGTGCTCGAGAAAGGAGATGAAAAAAAGAGAAAGTTGGCTGTTAACTAAGAGTATAAACATACCAAGAATACTATAAAGACATAAATCTGTATGAGTTATTATCACACCTTTATATTTATATAAAAGTTTAAGTTTGAACATGGGGGGTCATTTTATTTCAGCATTCTGTAACTGCTCTAGCTGAAGAGATCAGTAATACGATCAATAATAAAAGAATCACCAGTTTACGGGATTTGCGACAGATCAAAGTCTGTGACAGAAGCACTGGCACAAAGCAATCTAAAAACATGGAGAAATTCCCGGGAAATACTTTTAACTGTGGTATTGATTAAAATTGTAAAATTCCTTTTACATATAACTAAGCACATGCAGCACTCGAATTGAAGAGAAATAAAATGAACCAAAAATGAAGTAAATAAAAGCATTTCCCAAATCCAACCGCTGTAAAGGTATTTCATTGCATACACTCCTCTTTTTGCTATGCGATATTTCCACCACCTCACTATTTGATTTAACTTTGTATTAAACTCAAACACAAAGTCAGAGCGGAAGCAAACTAAGTAACAGCCAATATAATAAACAAAAGCTAAGGCAGCTGTTATATTTATATATAGAATATAGTATTCAGCCAATGCCAGCTATCACTGTGAAAAATAGAGTTTAATTAATCACATACTTGTTTATGGATAACCCCTAGCCTCAACTCAATCCAATTTTGATTAGATTTTCACACAAGTTTAAATACAGTTTTATAACTTATTCTGGTTTCAGGGGAGTTTTAGTATATAAATATTCAAAATCAAATTAAAACACACTGAATAGCAGAGCAACAGCTTCAAATCAAGTGTACAGTGGCCATCAAAAACCAACATCAGTGCAACTCTACACAAAAGGGAAGATTTTGTAATTCAGATCTGAACTCTTGACTCTACTGAGTAAAGTAGAAACATCACCGGAATAAGTTCTCCTTTATCTTTACATGACGATATTTAATCAGATTTTCCTGGTGGAAAACCTATGACAGTCCAAGATAAAGTTACTGAATGCTGGGAAAATGACCATGGTTTTCAACAGCCTCAGTCCCACAATATTAAATCAGAAAGCGCAGAGACCCAAATTACACACATTCACAGCAAAAACACACCAGAATTTCCCAAAACTCATGAAAACATTTCATGAATTTCCCTGTAGAAATAGAACGTCCCGATGATGGTCAAGATGGTCTTTCAGTGGCTTTTTCCACGCTGACAGACACACACTGAGGGACAACACTGACACACATACAGGAACACATGCACACACACCTCTTACGGCCTTGTGGCTGCTTGGGGCAGGGTAAGTGTGGCTCAGGGCTCGGCTGAAGTGCTCGTCCACTACGGCACTGATGTCTCCGTGGAAATAAGTGAAGAGGACGCAGCGGGAGCTCAGGTACTCGGCTCCCGGCGGCAGCTCCTTGTCCTCCTCTTTGATGGCCGGGGGTCCTGGGGGTCCGAGCCGGCTGCCACTGTCCTGGGGGTCTTGCATTTTGGTATACAAGGCCAGTTTCTGAGGACACGTAGATGTATGTGTGTGTCATGAAAGTGTGTTTATCTAGTGTCCCGTTGGCACACTATCATTTTGTATAGACTTTTTGCGGGTGTTTTAGATAATATAAAGACTGAAACTTAGACTTGACCTCTAAATCTCATAGATTTTTTTTTTTCAAACTGACACAAAAGATGATAAATTGATTTGTTAACAAGTGGCTGTTATTTAAAAATGAAAAGAATTACATTTATGTTGACATTGATAGCTTTTAATGAGCGCTAATTACACCTAACAGTGCACCCGTCTTTTAATTTACCACTGTCTCACTGTTTGCAGTACACATATATGCTATCTAGTAGAGTACAATCATTTTCACATATGACTTCTCACCTCATTGCTTGTGCACACGACTGAAAAACTCACTTTTAAAAATATTCCGTTTAATTTTTTACTTATACTATATGCATACAAATGAATTTAGGTTACAGTAAGACATGGAACTTTAATGTTATTTTATAATTAATATTAACAACAAATGTATAAGACAAACCATACAAAATAAGGGATTATAAAGATATTGCTAAATTCTTTTTTTAAATAGATATTTTAAAACTTTGTTATAAACTGGCTGATCCAGAGTCAGTTTGGTTGACAGACAAAGTGAGTTTTGGCACTATGTGAAATATGCCTGGATGTTGACTGAGAGGTTTTAAGAGAGTGGAAAAAACCCTTTAACAGGTTTGGAAAGGCCTCACAAAAACCTGCCTCTCTCAAACAGTTTACTGGCATATAATTGGTTTTAATCCTAAATTATGGGTTCAACTCATTCAACATCGTAATAGAAGGATGGGAATAAGATGTAAAGAGAATAATGCTGTTGGCAATTTATAGTGCAGTACAGTTCTTTCTCTATAACCGAAACTCTTTAAAAACTTGTAAGGGAACTATACGACGCAAGATGAAACGCGTCAGTTTCGGCTTGAGTAAAGCTCATCTGCGTATTTTTTTTTTGTTTTAAGTAAAAAATAAATACATCTTTTTTTCTTTACTTTCTGTTTTTGACTTTCAAAAACCTGACTAAAGAAAAAGAACAAACGTTCTGTTCACGGTTGTATTAAAGTAAATGAACAGGTGATCCAAAAGAAAGTTTTACATTGCGCTTTCCGCGCTGGATCCTCTCTGCAAGTAAGATTTTTTTTGGAGATATAGAATATATTAAGTGTTGTTAAGGACTGAACAACTTTAATGACTACGTTTTATAAATGTTATCCATAGCTAATGGCTGAATGGTCAATAGTATCCCGTTTTGCATGGAATTACGGTTTAATTGGCGGACTTAAAAACCTAAATTCATGTTAAAGTTTTCTTTACATGATTACACATAAGTACTCAGTGCAGAGATAAATAGAGCATGAGCTCTAGAGATTATATATGATCCATACCTGGTGGTGATAGGGGCTGTAGGAGGAGAAATAAGGCTGAGGACCAAACACTTTGTACATCACATCCAGGCAGCTCATGGCGAAGAAATCACGGAGAAGAACCAAGCTTCATTTAGAGAGCAGGTTTGTTCAGAAGGAGAGGAAACGGTAATCCCGGCGGCGGAGGACACAGTGGACAATGAGGGTCTCTCTGCTGCGCTGCTCTGCGCTCTTTACGCACTATACTGCGGCCGGGCTCACAGAGGGGAACCCCCTTCACCCTTCTCTCTCTCTCCACACACCCAGCCTGACGCCTCCCTCCCGCCAATCAGAGGCCAGAGCTCCACCTCTTCCTTAATGGGCTTGTAATTACGGGACAAGTAAGCATAGCATCCATAAAGCTAATATAACTAAAATATGTACTAAAAGAAAGCTAGAGTAAAACAATTTTAATAGTGTATCAGTTTTTTTTTTTTTTTTTTACATTTTGCCAATTTCACATGAATGCTGCTGCATTCAAAGCTATTATCAGTAGATTAATTTATTTAAGGTGTTGGTCATGTTACAATTTACTTCTCCATTGATTTATTTAAGCATTCAAGCATAATCTATACCATGGAAGTTCATTCTTGACCTTGCAAACAGTAGTGTGGCAAAACAAACTTCACTCAGAGGTCCAGTATTCCTAGGCTTTTAACTTTGTGTGCAGTGGATTATTTTGCTACACAAGCTTTATCTAATGCAACATAAGACAATTAATAAACACCTGAATTCTTCATTCATTTTATTTATTACTTTTTCCTTTTCAAGGTTATTAAATACTTGGAAAATCCTCTACTGGCCCCCATTTCACGACAGGTGTAGGACTAATAGGCACTGGGAGGAAACACATCAGAGCTCCTCTGAACTATGAGTTTTTCCTTTTTTTGGAACTTTATTTTGAAAGTTGTAAATTTGTAGTGGATGCATGATGGGGATAGCAAATGGAGGCTGTTTAAAAATAGTGACATGTAGTCCCATGCTGCTTATCATCAACACCACCCATCATGTTCCAGATGTGTTTTTAGCAAAAAAATCTATTGTAAATTAGATATTATTGCTCTCTTTATAACATAAGCATGGCTAGTGTTACAATACGTTTATGTAGTAATCCTAAAAGAGTTAGTATTGGCTTCTCTTTTCTTTTTTCTCTTTTTAACAAATATTATGTCTTACAGGTGCAAAATTGAGAGCATATATAATGCCTCTAAAATGACGAAGAAATATCAGTTTGTTCACCCTGACCCGGGTGATATTTCTCTGTGTTGAGAACTACTGCGGCTGACGCGAAAACGTGAAAAGCCCTATCTAGAGCCAGTGTTTGGTTTGTTGGCTCTGGGCCAATGTAGAAACAATGGCCGCCTGCTCCATAAGAGGACCATAAATAGATATGAAAGACTCATTCTAAGGTTATGGAAATGGATTTTCGTGTGACCAGAAAACCTCCGGATTCAAATTATATTCCATATTTAACATTAGCTCACAAGTCAAAAATTGGGTTTCTCAATGTATCATTGGGAGCCAGTATCACTGTTGATAGTGATAGAGCTATTTTTCATGTCATTTCATTTTACATAATCACAAATCAACCCAATACCCACTGTTAAAACATAAAGTAGAGCAGTGGCACGAGAAGTACTCAGATCCTTTGCTAAAGTAAAAGTACCAATATAATATTGCAATAATACTCCATTTTTAATTGAGAACATGTTTAATTTAAAGACAAATCCTCATATACATTTGCTTTCTCAGCTGAAAATCCTAAAGTGATCAGCGAGCATGATAAGCAGTACGTTTATGGACAGCATGTTCATGCTAACATTTTCTTTAAACTGATTCAAATATGGGATCATTATGTTTCCTGTCTTATTCATTGTGGCTGACGTTCAGAGAATGCACAGTTTGTCTCCCCTTTGACGGGACAGTTCAGAATCTAACAACTGGCACTTGCTGCTAATTGAAATGAGTAAACAAATCAAGCCGACCAATGATTGGAATGTAATGCCATGAAGTCCCACAATCCCTCAGTGGCCTCCCAAATTCTGGAGGTCAAAGGTCAAATAGTTTGCTCCCAGTTTGGTGCTATTACTTGCGGTCAGAGGTCATCGGCAACTTACCCAACAACAATTATCAAGCCACAGTACAGGCAGTGGTGGAGAGTAGCTAGGTACATTTACTCAAGTACTGTGCATACAATTTAGAGGTACTTTTACTGCATTACATTGATCTGATGCCTTTAGTTACTTAGCAGATTCAGAGTAATTATACACAAATATAATCAACAAATAATCTTTTGTATTTCTACACTTAAATATCTGAGTTCTCCTTCCACCACTGCAGATTAAACCAACTGTAACTTCAAGTGCCTTGAGTGCCAAAACATAACCATAAAATAATATCATGTTTTCGTCAATACAAGCAGATATTGTAAGAAGACAAATGAAAAAAATGTTTGGTAAATATTTTGCAACTTACATTCCCTTTATATGTTGATTGAAAAAAATATAAATAAGGGATGGCTTTATGTTTCTTTCAAATTAGTAGCATATATGTTAATGAAGAGACAGGGCTGCTGTCCAACAGTTTCACCTTTTGATGTCAAGTTTGCAATTTTTCAGTCACACCAATTCATTTAGACTGAGCTTTTTTTTACACAAACCTTTGATCCATGAAGTCTCCAATCATGATTTCTGCCCGTGACTGAGCAAAAGTAGCTTATTTCTCTTTCAAAATGATCCTTTTGATAATCAATGTCACATTCTTAATGAGATCAAAATATGATAAATCATTACATTTTTAATGGCACAGTGATCCACTTATTGTGTCTGTGGCTTTTTCAGGCTTTTGAGCTTATACATGTTATTTTAATTAACTCAAATATTTGCCTGCACTGACCCAAAATGAGACTACATGAGGGTGAGGTTAAATGCTGTTGAAACTTTTAATGAGTAATAACTTGGGACTGTGTGACAAACTGCTGTAAAAGAGCAGCCAGCATGTGTTATAAATGAACATAAAAAAGTAGTGTACTTGCTCATTAATACAACCATTATGTTATCACCATGGATTTTGTCCTTGTATGAATAATCTGCTGTAGCAATTTGTGTCATTCTGGCACTTGACCGTCCTCTTGGCTGACCCCTCCAACAACCAACACACCTGTTCCCCACCACAAGTGGCACAGAGAAGCTATTATAACCAAAATATCTCCCATTGAAGTGCAGCTCAGCTCACCTCACAGGTACTATTTAACCATTGATCTGTTTGTATTGTGGACCTCAAACCACCAAGGTTCAGTGAGCAATGTTTGGCATCCTCTCTCTGCTGTCACTCAGGTTTGATGGATTTAAGAGACGGTTACTGCAATAATCCGATGTTTTCATTGCTTGTTGAATTAATCTTTTTCCCAACAAACCAAAGGCAGAAAGTTGAAAATATTTATCAATTCTGTACTCTCCCTTTCCTCAAAGGTCAGCATTGTCAAGACGGTTTGCTGTTGGTCAACGGCCCAAATTCTCACCTAAAAGTTTATGAAAATTGAACTTGATGTAAAAAAAGTGGTGTGAATTTACTTCACCCTCCACTTCACATATCACAGCAATTCAGTTGAAAGGAATTAACTATGCTGTTATTTAAAATATTGCTTTCTTTCTTCTAACTCACAGACTACAGAGAAAATTGCCTGTTTGCCACAATGGAGCTGTAATACATCGAGTCACCTCACGTCAAAGTCAAATCTTACTGCTGTCAAGTCCAAGTCAAGTCCTCTTCAGACTTACAGTAAGTACAGTCCTGGTCTATACTGTTACAGTACAGTGGTTATTGATAATTCCTTACTGAAGAACTAATAAAATACCAATGTGAGATGCTTAAATTATCTTAGTGGTAATCATTTTTGAGTTTAATCTTAGTATAAAATGATATTACAATGTTACTTTCTACTGCAGTATTAATACTATTAGGAATTATTATAAAGCGGTTATTTCCGGTCCATGAATATGATTTGTTGAACCGCATCAAACCCATTGTAAAATACTAAATTACACAATTAATCATCTATAGTTACAGCTGAAATTAATGAGCGAGAAGCTGAAGAGCTGAAAAAGTCAAGAAATTAAGCCGTTGTTCGCCCGTCAAATAGGCCCTTCTGTTTAAATGATAGCGCCCCCCTCGGTGGTTAAGGTGAGAGATAAGGGTTGGTTCAGGTTTAAATAGGGGAAACTATCAACAGGGAGACAGTATTCGGCACAACACCGGGACGTTAAAAGGACTACGTGTTCTGTTCGTTTTCAGACCCGATCACCTGCCTGGACAAGAATGGTCAGGAGTAACATTGCGCTACGCTGTCATTCAATGAATGCTATAAAAACAAACACAAAGATGCAAGTAAGGAAACCAAGAGAGAGATGTATGTTTGAGCAGAAGGGACTCCACGTTGACTGTGGCTCAGAGGTACATCGGGTCCTCCTCTAATCGGAAGTTTGGGGGAATTGATCCCATATGCTGAAGTGTCGTTTCTCTATGTTGTCCAGTAATATAATTGTGTTACAGTGTAGCCTGGTTACCCAGCAAGTAACCAGGTTACACAGCATTTAAAATGATATTGCTGGAAAGTGACAACAGCTAGGGAACAGTTGCCGATGGCAGATACATTCTGTATGTGGTTATAATGTCATTGCAACATGATGAGAACTTTTTTTAGGAAATGATTGCATTGTTTATTTATTTAAATCTTGCCAGGTATATGAATATATGATTTACAGTGATTTTACAAAAGCAAAGAGGGTTCTAACAAAAACCCTTATAGTTGTAGTAAACTCACAGTAAATCAAGGCCTCTGGTGGCTTATTGTTTAATTAGCTCACAATTTGGACAGAGAACTTCAAGAACATGTTTGAACTTAACAGAAGGATTAACAAACTTAAATGAGATGCTTTTTGCACCCAAGTTAACCTCAATGGTAGTGGCCATACCGTATATGAGTACAAGTATGTCCGGCACACACACACACACACACACACACACACACACACACACACACACACACACAGAGAAACATCAGTGCTCTTTAGCACACAATTAACAGTTCCGGCATGAGTGAAAAACTGACTTGGGTGTGCCTTAGACCTAACAAATGTGCAAAAACACACACACAGTGGTCATATTGGAGTGCGTCCAGAACCACATGCTTGTGGCTGATCCTCGTGTTATGTCTACCAGAAGAAAGACGGAGTACTGTTTCATTTTCGTCAACACCGGAGAGGAAAAGCCCTTCAGTGCTTCTGTTGTTTTGAAATTTCAAAATTGAAATAACTCAGGATTCCCAGTGACCCACCATTAGTTTGACCCTCTTTCTGTTCAACAAAGAGTATTTTAACAATAGTAAACGACTAAAGCCATTCTAACAGCCCTGTGAGGCTGTAATGCTCTTCACAAACCAGGGATAAATGAACACAGTACTTCTTAGATCCTTACCACAAGAGGGGACAAAAAATTTAAAGTTTGACTTGGGGGCCATCGAATCAGTTGTCTCCCAAAATTCACCAAAATATAGTTTTTGGGAAAACTGTATAACACTTATGAACTCAATACATATTGCATTGGTGTAATATAGCATATTTATTGATTGTCAGATACCTTTAAAACTAAACGCACCATATTTGTCAGTGTGCACAGATGCAGGCAGCCGGCTAATTGGCCGACTGTGACACATTATCAGGCTGTCTTCATATGATCTTTTATAGTTCCATTGTGCATTAACGTGTATCCTACACATGCACTGTGTGCAGAATGTAACATTTTCATTGCCGGGTATTTTATGATGATCGGCATAAGCCTCTTTGGTAAACAAAGTCTTTGTCTTTGGCATGACAGCCAACTGTTATTGTACTTACAGGTTCTGTCATAAAGGGCCGTAAGCGGCATGGCAACAGCCAAGGCAATGAAACATTGATTGATTGACACACATACAGACAAATCAGTGTTGAATTCAGATTCATGTTGTATGTTTTTATACTGTGTTAGGTAATAATGAGTTCAAGAGAACATGATGAATGTGTATATAAGGGCTGAAAACAAGTACAATAATATTGTTATTACATTAATTATGGCAAAAACCGGCCACGATGTCCCGGACAAACCCACTATTCAGCTCATTTTATGTAACCAGTGTAGAATGAATGGTGGTATTAGCATGCTTAATGCTTCATCCACACACAGCACAAGAAAGCTCATTGTCAAGGCAGCAGGAGCGAACTTTATGAGCAACGATATTTACATCACAACTTTTGTTTGAATTTCAGGACCGTTTGAGTATTCATTGCTTTTTCTCAGATAAAATGGCATAATATTTATTCCACCACTGCACATTTGGGAAAAAGTTGATTCAGAAAAAAAAAATGACTACTGTGCTCTTTTAGCACAAAAGCTACATACCTGTTTTGACCAAAATGAAATCTTTCTATGCATTTTGTGCTGACAGTTTAGGAGTCCATCACTCTTTAATTAGATTATATTCTTATTTGGACATGTTTGCTTATTAATTATTGAAAAATTGATAATGATATATATGTTGTAAGTAAAACATCAGGAAATAGTTTGAACCCAGGGTGATATCTTCAGATGTTTTCTTTTGTCAAACCAGCAGTACAAAACAGAATAAATTGAATTAATAATGGTAATAAAAACAGCAAATCTTCACACCTAAGAAATCTAAAAGGTTATCAGATTGGATGCTGATTAATTATCAACTAATTGTTTCATATCTTATATAGAGTCTTAATATTTATATTATATACTGTAGGTACACACGTTGGAGAGGCTGAGCAAGTGTGTGTAGTTGTTAGAGTGCATCCTGTTCAAGCCCATTCATCCTTCACCGTTTGCTTTTCCCCCCATGATGGAGGAGTGTGCAGGTTTTGTTCGGTCATGATGAGGAAGACCTCAA
>NW_027176307.1:3180030-3245030 GCF_023349555.1 Cebidichthys violaceus | reverse complement strand
AATTGTATGTTGATGGCTAATTTGCTTCATCTTGGCACACAAACAGACATTTGCGGCACCTTAAAAATAGCCTTTTTAATTTTAGGACTACACAAAAGACTGGCCAAAATAAATGGGTAACAATTTTTTTCACCCTTTCACAATTTATACATATTTAATTTTAAATTAATTTAAATTTATGATCGCAACAGGTATAGCAAGGGCAGTGTTTTGAATGTGTGCCTGAATATTTAATTATTTTTTCTTCATCATGTGGTTTTGAAAGAATAACTTCTATGATGGCCTCCCAACAGAAAACCTTGAAGGTTCATGGTCTACTTGCTTTTGTGTGAGTTTGTCATGGGGATAAAATTCTACTGGCTAAATATATATTTAAGATAAGCGCTGGAAATGCTATTTCAACACCCTAATGAGCCAGAATATAAAGATCTTCTTGTAGCTATAAACTACATTACCATGATAATGCAATGGAGGGCTACGGTAATGAGAGAAAAATCATTGAATACCTTGGTGCATGTCATATTAAGAGTAATAATCCATTGTCTCTACAGCAATTTTTGAATTAATTATTTTGTAGACGCTCATAATCTGCACATTGGAAAGACCTTTGTGTCTCCTTCATTTTCTTAAATATGATCACCTATCTATCTTTTCCTGTTTGCTCCAGCTTATTTCATATTCCATGTTTTGCGTAGACAATTTTTCAAATGTCAAGTAATATTAAACCTGATCCATTATATAGTGGGGACTGTGGCTGAAAGATTTGTGGTGGTGTTGAGTTAAGAACAGGTCATTTGCTTGTGATGAAATAGTCCTGTAATTTTTTTTTTGGAAATTTTATTTAATTTATTTATTAATTTATGAATTGGCAGAAATCTGCTTTTTGTGGCATCTATACAATCTACCTTCAATTGAATTGAGTATGTTTGGTATTGAAACTTGATTTAAATAAGAGGAACGTGTATCAGTGTCTTTAAAGTTGAATGTGTAAGATCTGGCCAGAATTTTTAAACATTCAAAATAATAATAATAATTTTTGCATATTCTTGCCCCTCAGTTAGGTGGTAGTTGGCTTTTTTTTTTATAACTGATGACTGTAGATTTAGATTGAATGGTCTCAGTGCTGGAGGTGAAATGCTGCCCCATATTTCTTTGCAGGATGTAACCAGACATTTACCTGTTGCACCTTTTAAAGCATTTTGTAAAACCCAACTGACCTGTACTACTAAATTCTGGACAAGCGGAGGTTTCAATATCCCAAAAAATGTATCTGTATCTCATCAATTACGGTAGGGTCGAGCTCAGAGAAAAGTAAGGGTTATGGCAGTAAGTTAGGGCAATTGGGCAGACCAGAGAGTTTTTTGGACAAAAGTAATAACCATAACCTTTTTCCTCTGCCTGCACCGTGCATCACACGTTCAAGTGGATGCTCATCAACTGCATTTTGATCTTGGAAGGGCAAGCTGCCTGTATAGTTACTGAACATACTTTATCTGCACACACTGAAGGGCTAAAGCAAGATTCAACAAGCTCAAATATTGTATTATCAAGACTCATCATAGTTATTGATGTGATTACAATGCAATGTGTAGTGAAATATAATGCATTTAGGTCCACATAGCTGAATATAGAGTAGTAATAGAATACAGCAAAGATAAACAATATAAATTATCGGTATGACAATCAAACACAGCTGACATTTCAACAGGTTAAAATAATTAAAATAAAATGGGTTCTTATTGGGGTCCACATTTAAAGCACCAGAGCCCACCACCACAAAGAAAACAATAAATAAATAATAAATATGCTGGAAGAAATAAGTGAAAAACTTCCCACCAATCCTAATGAATAAATTCTTCAAAATTCTTCGCAGACTTGTGACCCAGGTAGATCATGGCTGTCCTTGCTCTTGTAACCACTTCAAACTGTCCAGTGTGTTGCTTATTTTAACACCTACTCTATGCGAAGCCATTAGCAGCAACACAGAAACAGACATACTCTGCAGATCACAACTTAAGTGCGCCTCTTTCTCTCTTTAATTCCATCCTTCCATCTTTCTCTTTGTTCCACCTTTTTCCATTTAGCATTCACATTTGCTCCTCACTCTCCTCCTTATGTCTTTACAACTCAGTGCAGTTAACATTCAACAAAACTTTAAAAACACTTACTGTGCCCTAAGGGGGAAAACAGCTTTGCTGTGTGACTGCCTTCATAGAAACCATTACCAGCCCATGAAAAAGAGAGCGCTCTGACACAAGGCTATGGAAATACTCGCATGAAAAGACATGTGTTTTAGATGATTGCGCACAACTGCAATGCATAAAGGCCAATTTGGTATAAACAACCTTTGGCTAATGCCTAAAAAAATAATAAGAGAACTATTAAATTGAAATCAACTGAATAAAATATTCAAGGAATATTGACAGCAGAGACAGTGACTGGTTGTGAGTCTGCAGCCTGTTGGGCAGTGGTGTAATGTAGCTAAGTACATAGTACTTCTAAAAGTGGTGGTTCGGCAACAAAATAAAATAAGTTTGGGTGTCACACGTGTCACAAACAGGGGCCTCCAGGATGAGAGTCTGTTTTTTTTGTACCAAACCATGTGGTGAGGCTAATATGTATCAATATGTAATATGTTTGATTTGTATTTTGAGTGGACTGACCCTAACATTTTTGCATGTTTAATTGAAGGTTACATAATATAGTAGTGTTTACATCAATACCATAAACTTGCATTATTCTCCCTTTATACTGTATTTTTTTGATGTATTTATCTTCAAGAATTAAAAAAACAGTACATTTTTTAAATTCCCCACATAGATCAATACAGCTCATGTAAGCGTTACCCATTCTCTACATGTCTCCTTATGCCGATGGTCCACTCTTCTCTCACTTCGCTCCCTCGCCTCCATGTTGGGCCCCTGGGTGCTTGCTGCTGCTGTTCTCGGTGCTGACAGGCCCAGCTGTCTTCTCTTTTTTGCCCTTGGCTGTCGCTCATTAATTTCCACCAAAGGCCCCTAAGCGACAGCTCTGCTTCATAGTGACCATACTTGGAAAAGAGGTGCTCAGAGGACAAACAGACACACATACCACACACAAGCGTATACAAACACACATGGAAAATAAGGGCACATGCAAGTGTGGACACGAATTGATACACAGCATGTGCATGACAATGCATGGTCTTCAGTACACACAGATAAAATGAAATGAAAACAATTGCAGTTTTGCACCTGAATATCTATCTTGTAAATCTACAAACAAAAGCAATTTTCTGTTAATGCTGTAATAAACATATTAATACTTTTTTTTTTGGCCACCTGATGCAAGTCATACAGACATAAACAATACCTGTACGCTGCACCTACAGTACTGTAATATATTGCAGTACAAGATATGCCTGGGTGCATACATGGGGTACAAATTGTTAATGGACAGGTCAAAGTTTGCAGCTGTAAATTCCAAATATAATGTTGTTAAGCTATCCGTGGTATTGTTTGCAGCAGTTACAACCGTCGACAAAGTCTTAAAGGGCCGGTATTGGAAAGCAAGAGTATCGAATCCTATTTATTGTGTGTGTGTGTGTGTGTGTGTGTGTGTGCGTGTGCGTGTGTGCGTTGGTGTTAATCACAGACCCTCTGCACAGCCACGCGCCCCTCACTGCCTCTCCCAGCAATGTAAATTAGATCTGTTAATGAATGTTTTCTTTCATCACATACAAGTGCAAAGTAAGTATGTCATCTATGCCCACCTTGCCTCTCCGTTTACCGCCCCAGTGTGCCAAGCATTCACACTAAATGAAAATATACACAGGCACAACCATGCCCGGCATCCCCTTTTAACAAGCTGCAGAAACACTGCAAAGCACGGCTGCTATGCTGCAGGGAATCTTGAGAATCTCCCTGCTTAGACCGGCGAGCTCTTCTCCCAGCTTTTACTGTTATCATGCTGATCACCTCAAGCAGCAATTTAAGTAAAATGTCAAAAAAAAGTAAATTACCTTTTCAGTCAGCTTCATGAACATCAGGCGACACCTGTAAACTTGAAACATGAAAGAGTATTCCAATAATTGAATCATAGACAAAAAAAAAATTTCAGCTAATGTTGGCTTTATGTCATGATTTCTGAGAACAGATGATGTTCATACAAATGCATCAGAAACAGACTTGAGATATATGCATGACTTGTTGCTAGTTACAGTCTTTAGCATCATATTAAGCTCAATATTTATTCCATACATTCTCTTATTTGCAACACAAATATTACTTTCCTTTTTGCAGTTAGCCTTTTCATACAGTATTACACACATTTTAGTTTTCAAATCCAATGCAAACATACTTTAAATTCAAACTAATTGATATAAGAATTGATACCCGGCCAATGGGAACAAAACGGCATTAGATTCAGGAAGGTTTACAGTAGTGAGAGTAGAGTAAGAGTAGAAGGTGAGAGAAACAAACCTCCCCGATAAAGAAGCAGTGGAACTTTATTCATCAATATACTGGCAACATTCACAGATGTCTGGACGTATATTTGTTGTTTTTTTGTATATTGCATTGTGAACATTTTTGGAACAACAATCACCCAAATATTGGTATGGGTTTGAGGACGGATGAGATAAATCTCACATGACCTGACATCATTTATAACCCTGACAATTAGAATAGAATAAGTAGCATAACATAAGTACAAACAGGACAATATCCAACAACAATGAAACAATATACAAAAGAAAAGAAAAAAAATGGGGGTAAGTACTGTACAGCCAACAGTAAGAGGGTAAGTTCCAAATAACATATTAACATGCTATAATATGAGAAAACACACACTGTTCTGGAGAACAATATAGATAATCCATTATTCACAGGGATCAGTCAGATACAGTATTCAAACATTGGTAGTTCAGAGGTCCTAGAAAAGCAGTAACATCTATAACTTCTAATCAAGATGAGGCATGTTTTGTTTAGGTGCCTTTTAGGTGTCTAAAATATATTTTGTTTAATTGCTTGTCATTAGTTGCACATTTTTAAACTCGCTGTTGTGTGCAGTCTCTCCCTCGGCCTCCTGCAAATACACAGTCCATATAACTGAGATGGTAACAGCTTAACATTGATTTAACAGCAGTTGGTGTAAACTGGATGTAACAGAATGCAGACGTGCGTGGAGACTGGGCAGGACAGAAACCTTAGCAGCAGTGTTAAAACTGTGCCGCATTCATCGGATTGTGTCCTGCGTGACACAGATTCCTGACACAAATCCTTCATTGGTGTCTCCATAAAAAGTGAACAGTGTGGTCTGCAAACGAGGAATTCTGGTGTTGCAGTGAGCGGGAGGAATTCACGACTTGACACATTTCATTTCTGCATGAGAATATGAGACACTGAATATTCCACGCTCACTTGTTCCAGATCAGTTTGATTGTGTGGAGAGATGCAACAATGCTGTGGAAATATTCTCCCTCGTACATGCATTCACGTCCAAAAATTGCCACACATACCGATCTTTAACGTGCATGAAATCTCAAAGCCAAAAAAAATGTGTATAACTTCACTATAGTCAAAGCTTATTTCATTATGTTACTGTTTATTTAATACTGTAATGTATGCTTTTATTTGATTAGAATGTTTGTTATTTCAGAGCGGCATCAGCCTAATTTAACTCAAATTAAATTATAATACTGTAATAACACTATATACAATACTGTATACTACTACTGTACTGTATGTAATGTTTATAGGATATAAAATATCCACATACTAAATGCAAAAGTTGTGCAGTACTGTATAATGCATAGTTAACTACAGTGGAGTTAACTTAAAGCAGTAACTCCCTACAATTGCTAATATAAGATGCTACTTCCTGATTAAAGGATTACTTCCTTTATCTAAGTATGCCAACTTAAATTAAGTTGAGTTAAGTTTAGTTAGTTTAAAACAAATTAAGGTAAACTAAATTGTTTAGAAATGAGTTGGATTTATTTTCGTTAAGTTGAGTTTGGTTAATTTACCTTACATTGAATGAGGTTAAACGGATTTAAGTAAATAAGGTTGAGTTAAATTAATTTACATTAGCTAAGCTAAATTTAAGTTAAGTTGAATTAGATTTGTTAGTTTATTTAAAGTATACAGAGTTACATTTATTTGAGCTAAGTTTAAAGAGGTTCAATAGAGTTAAAAAAGTTGAATTTGATTGAAGTTGAGATGAGTTATTTATTTGCAAAGCAACTTTAAACACAGACACCATTTAAAGAGATTTATACAAAGCACAAAAATACATTTAAACACAATAAAAATCAAAATAATGAATCAATTAAAGTTGAAGACATTAACATAATTTTCAATCATTACACATCATTCAGGAACCTTCTTGTCTTTGGGGGATACTTGTCTCTGAACTGAGGGCTGCAGGATCTTCATTGCTCCTTCTATTATTACCAACAGCCTCGTTCGTTTATGTAACCCCACCTCCAGCTCATCAAGTCCAACAGTTTATAAATAATCTCCTTATCCGCATAATCCTTTTAACTAAACACCGAGACACGATCCCCCGTATGCTCTCGATGCTTGCAAAATCAAAGCACAACAATGTATTCTTTTTCTATCTTTTATCTGTTTATTACTATTTTACTATTTCTTATTTAGCTATTGTTAGTGTCTCCAAGCTGGAGCATTGTTTGTTTGTTAAACTTTGATAGCCACTGAAACTGATGCTAGCAGCTTGATTGTTCTTGCTGTTCGGCTGTCAAGAACAACAAATGTAAGAGTTTTCAGTCATGTAATGGTCAAATCGCTACTGTTTTTTTTTTCTTCTATTACCTGGCAATTAATTGAATCTTTTTGACCTTCATGTGTCTATCGCAGTGAAAGTTGTAATGGTAAGACACAGCACCTATGGGCGCTGATGGGTGCCAGTGAGTAAATAGTGGCAACAGAGAAAACAGAGGAGGCATCTATCAACAGGGCGAGTCATAACTTTGAATATGATATTGTAGCTTTGCCAGCTCGATCCGGTTTCAACTCACTATTTAGAAAAGACCTTCTATGTCAGTGTGTGTGTGTGTATAAAGCTTAGGTCTTGTGACTCTTCTGCCAGCCATCCGACCACCATCTTGCAGCGTTTAGGGATGAGGTCAGACTCCCTTTTTCTCTATTGTGTGTGTGTGTGTGTGTGTGTGTGTGTGTGTGAGACAGAGAGAGAGAGAGAGAGAGAGAGAGAGAGAGAGAGAGAGAGACACCTGCCTCCAGTGTGACAGCTCTATGAGCGTCCTCATGAATCACGAGTCATGTGGCTGCCCTCATCTCATGTAGCCGAGTTAGAAATGTTCCTGAAATCCGGCCCTCTATGTGTGCGTGCGTGCATGTGTGTTTAAGTGTGTGTTTGTGTGTGTGAGAGAGCTAGAGACAGAGAGGGAGACAAGCACTAAGTTAGAAACAGGTTTGAAACCTTAGTAGGGCAGCAGAGGAGCATGGGAGGAAAAAGGAAGTGGAGGTTGGAGGAGAGCTGTTTGTGTGCATTAATTTGTGTGTGTGTGTGTGTGTGTGTGTGTGTGTGTGTGCGTGTGTGTGAGTGAGAGAGAGAGAAAGACTGAGGTCATGTGAAGGTTTAAAGTGAAACAAGGGGAGATCAATGGTTGACTCATATGTAGTCACTATACGCACAGTTACAGTCCTTGTTTACCCAAAACAGAATGATAAAGTGAAGTTCAGCTTTAATACAATGTTGTGCCCATTAATTAATCCAATTATCTGCTGAAAATTTGTAAAAAAAACAAAAAAACACTGCTGTATTGTGTGATTGAATGAATACAAACAGTGTTGTAAAGCCTTGTCCGACAGACTTCATTCAAACTGAAAAACAAGTGGCGATGTAACGATATACAAGCAATGGGCTCAAAGTTGTCATATATTACACTTCATACAATCATACCAAAACACAAAGGTAAACTTTCCAAGCTGTCTGCCCGCTAAGCAGTGGCTGAGTTGCGGTGAGGTAGAGCAGTGTGTGTACTGATGGTTCAGTTAGCTGTTAGCAGCTAGCCAAACACACACAAAAAGTGAGCCGCAGAACAGTGTCCGAGAGGTACATAGGCGTGTGTGTATTTGTATTTTGTTGTTAGCTGTTAGCCAAACACACCATCCAAAACAACAACACTGTGCAAATTGCTACCGCCCCGCTGTGTCGCTGGCCACAGCGTAGTGATAAGTGAGGAGTAAGCAGGCAGTCAATGGCAGTATAAAACACTGAGAAAGTGTGAGTCCCTGCAACCACGCAAGGTCCTTGAGCATGCTGCCACAACTGGTCACCCAAAATATGTTTTGTGAGACGGTGGATAGGAAAAAATGAACAGCTAAAGTAAAAGGGCAAACTTGATATGAACAGAGAATGGATCAGGGATACATTTTTTCATTATTCTGGCTCTGTGTTCCATCACAAGTGACTTTGAAAGGAACAAAGAGGTAAAAATACTGACTTTTTAGCTGAGTAGCTAAGAATTGAATTAATATTGGATGAGTTTGCACCTAACAATGTATATTCAGTGTCAATCGTCAATGCCAGTGCATAAAAAACTGTAGGCAAAAAGCAAAAGTGTGATGGTCAGGATGGTGGATGGGTAAGCTGTATCTTCACTTTCATTCATAGGGGACGAGTCCAAACCTGCAGTTAACAAATGTGTTTTTACTTACCCTACCCACTACTAGCCATACTAATAGCGGAAAATGCCAGAAAAAAATGCCCCCAGCCCATGCTGATATTATCATATTGCTTGTTTTATTTGACCAACTGTCCGAAACCTAAAGAAATTCTCTTTACTATCATATACGATAAAGAAAAGCATCAAATCCTGACATTTGAGAAGCTGGAAACAAGAAATGTTTTGCTTGAAAAAATTACAAAAATGAATAATATTATCAGAATAGTTGCCAGACAAGAATATTGCACTGTGTCAGGACCAAAAAAACCTCCTTGGTTTTTCTGCTGCATTGTCCTAAAACACACAGTTTAGAAAATCTGAATGTGAACACCTTGGTTTTATCTCTCTGTGATTCTTTTATTCTTTTACGATTTGGGCTTTTAATGCTTTGCCTTTATCCAAATGAATTTGTAACTTATTTTCTATCATTGATATGATTTTATCTATTATCATAAAGTGACATCTATACAACTATTACCTGTTAAAGCAAGATGGAAACCAGATACGCTGTGAATACATTAACCAAACAGGCTAATTAGGATGCTCTTTTTTTGTTTTGTTTAGTTTTTTTGTGTAGATTCCTGATTATTTCAATGTTAATTATTCTTCCTGCTCTACATCTCCTCAGTCCGCCCCTGTCTTTTCTTGCTTTCATACCCGTCTACCTGTCGTTGATTAGCTGAATGGGTCTCGAGGATAAAGGCAGAAGGGGCAGCAGCTACATTCTTGTTACTAGGTGTCAGGCTCTGGGGCTTTGGCAGGAGAAGAAACAGGCTCAACACTTGTTGGGGGAAATATATTCCATCACCCGGGAGTCCTGCTCTGGCAGCCGGCGCTAAGAAGTCACCCAGACCATTCAAACGGCACAAAACTGGTAATTATGCAAAGCAAAAGCAAAGCATTTGATAAACATTTCTCGCATTTCAGCTTTGCTTCTTTCTGCAGTCTGGTATGCTTCACTGAAAACATTTTTTTTGTTTCTCCCGAGTCTCGCTTCTCAGCATCACCTCGTCACCTTGCAGGATGCTTTTAATTAGAACCGCCTTGTTAGCTATATCTTCATGGTTCCTTAATTAAGAAGAATCACCCTCTTTTCATTATCCAGCTGTGAAGAAAAGCAGCGTTGCCTTTCTTGTCATTTACTCCTTTTTTTCTTTATGATAAGGTTTTTTTTCTGGGCTTTTTTTTTTTTGTGGAAGGTTTTCTTTGAATTGGCAGATAAAGAGGGAGGGGAGAAGAGGGAGAGGCTGGGTAATGAAAAGACCTCCGTTCACCAAGGACCTAGGAGCCACCTGATAAATTGGCTTGTTAAGAGGAGAAAGATCACTATGTGGCATATTCCTCCCATTCACTCCCAGCAACACAGGTGCAAAACAGACAACAGACAAATGGGAATCAATCAAAATGCGCTATAGCTGGTGCTTGTATTGGTTTACAAACACTGACGGCCACTCAGCTGGGGGGTTGATCAATTGAATTTTAATTGTATAGGCTCAATTGAAGTGATTGTCGCATGTGCATAAACACATGTAGGCAGAGGGCAGACGGTAGAAATCAAATGTTTTACAGGGCAAAGAGGGCTGAACTTGCATCCATCCCAAGGCCAATGTCTCGCACCATGTGAATGAGAGAGTGGGGACAATGAAATGCTGTGAATAAAGAGTGTGTGTGTGTGTGTGTGTGTGTGTGTGTGTGTGTGTGTGTTTGTGTGCACACCCTATTACCCAGACACCACCAACATTGTATGGGAGGATGACTCGGTGCTCTGAATACAAGAGGACAGTGAGAGCATGTTTGATATCTGAAGGGACAGACAGAAACAAAGATGAACAGACACGAGGGGGTAGAGGGTTTGAGAAATGGAGGTAAATTGGGGAGGTGGATGATGGGTGTATGGAGGGGAGGGGGAGCATATAAAGGGTCGGACAGCGCTTCTTTTCTGTCAGTCTCCAAGCAACTCACAATAGAAGGTCAGAGATGAAGACGGGGAGGGAGACGACAATACGGAAATACAGAATACTTCTTTATTCGTCCACAGATGGACAGGTAGGCACAACAAACACACACACATACTGAAAGTGTGTGTGTTAGACGAAGGACCGGCATTAAACAGAAAGTTGAATAAAATATCTCTGAGTAGAAATTCACATCCAGGATTAGTAATTGGGTGTTTTCCTGTCTGTCAATGACTATTTCACAAGACTGACACTTACAGTAATGATCTGAAGATGGGGTTAACTTTATTATGGAAAATAAATAAAAATGTCAACCACATTAAAAGTACTAAACATTATTTTCAGGCAAGTATGCCACATAAATAAGGCATTTCTTTTCACAGTATCTGTTATATCAATGAAGCATCCAACCTGGAATTGTTTATTTTGTGCCACTAAAATTACATGGAAATTACTAATTTACTTTTTATAGGTTCATCTAAAAACAAATCCGCATGTACTTATCAAAACCAACAATGGATTTAGTTACCATGGGAAATCCCCACACTTCCTTATTGTAACCCAAAAATGTAATTTTCTATCAGAAAACCATATTTTAAATAAGAGTCAATCAGCCCAACATCAATCTCTAATTGATTAAAAAAAATGCATGAAGGTTTCACACTCCTTAATAAATTAAGGTCAAGCTGCCACATTTGTCAGCAGCAGGCTGACTAAAGCAGCTTTAGCCAGCTTGAGTGAGGCTGGCTCGGTACTGTGGTGAGCCTTGAATTTATTTTTTCCAAAAGAAGGTGAAATTCATAAAGGACATTCATCAAAAAGACAAACATATTCCCAAGGACCTCAGCCAAGGAGTGCAAAGGTGTGTAATTAGGGAGATAAAGGAACCACCCAACCCAGTTATTAAAAAAAGTATTCATCTTCACAATCAAATCAGAGATGTACAGCACTGCAGGGGGTGGAATGTCACTAAGTACATTTATCCAAGTACTGTACATAAAGGCTCTCTATAAGATATGCAGAACATTAATATAGCAGCAAACAACTATTAGCAATGTAAAGATATAATGGAGTAATGTCTACCTAAGCAGAGAATGAAGTCACTCTCCTTCTGTTTGTGTTGTTTTTCGAGTTTCTATGTGCTTTGTTGACGTGGCAGGACCGGCGCCTGCTTTTTAGTGCATGTGAGTCTCTCTGCTGTGCACCATTGGAAAACCGTCATTGTGGAAGCGTGGCAGCTACCCTCCGGTACCCCCTCAGGTAAACACTGCTAGCACTGTCAGCTGCAAGCCGCTGGCTTAGCATATGTCCCCTTTAGTTAAGTATGAATTTGAGGTACTTCTTGAGTCTTTTCATGTCACTTGTTACATCTACTCCACCACATTGCAAGGGGAAATCTTGTGTTTTTTATTACACTACATTTATCGGAAAGCTTTAGATGCTTTTCTAATTAAGATTTTTTTTATGTGGACAGCTTATAAAACAGGACGTTTTGTTTTAAATTACAATTCCCAACAGTTTATACACGTACAACATAATTATTAGTTGATTATTCAATTAATTGATTGCCAGAAATTTTATTAGCAACTGTTTTGATAATCGTTAATTTTCATGTCAAAGCACTTCATGGTTGCAGCTGCACAAATTTGAAGATTTGCGGCTGACTTGACCATATTTGATGGTTTTAATCAGCTTCTTTTGAAAAAAGAAAAAACGATGAATTTAGAATACTATTAAAAACTCGCCTCCACTGTAAGTCCTTAGTTGTAGACAAGCTGGTGGTTTTCAGATCTTTCTTCACTGATTAAAAACGATGCTTCTTCCTTTAAGTGTCTGGCAACAAGTTCCCTATTCCTCTCCTCAAACGTGAGGAAAACATGGCTGTTGTTCTCTCAAGGACAAATAATGGAGGAAAAAAAATCATACTTTTCCCCTCTGTGACTGAGTTGTAGTCAAAGGGAATCCTTTCTATGTGGTATAGGTTTTTTTTTTAAGTTGCGTTTTTCAAATTTTCCTATCACCATCTGGTTCAATGTCCATTAGCAGGGCAAAGCTGAAATGTATTTGTGATGCATTTAGTGTCATTCAGAATTGGAAACAATTTGCTCAAGGTTCAAGGGACAAGGTTTCACAAAAAGGATTGTCTGCCATTCATGCAAAAGCCCAGTAAACAACAGGACTCTCTGTGCCCTTGGACTGAATATTCTCTTGAGTGAATTCGCTTTCATTTTTCATTTTTGCATTCATATGATCATAACGCTATATAGTGGAAGTGTCACATCAATCCTTCAGTTACTTTTAGCTTTTGTGGTGGATCATCTTTAAAGAATCACTTTGAGTTTTCAGAGCCTGGCCTAGTTGACCTACCTGTTAGGTGATGAACGAAAAGAGACCCCCAAAATTGAAGTGGATTATAAAGAGGTCTCAAATGTATTTGATTTAATTTCTATTAGAAAACATGAAACAAATTTCAATAAATCAGTCTTACACATCCCCTGCAACCTGACTGAGAAAATGAGTAGAGGTGTTAACCAACTATTTTTTAAAGTTTCTTTTTTGTTGTTGTTCCGCAACAAGTATCGCTGCCCACATTATGTCTTTTATCGATGCAATTATGAAACGTTTTAATGAACGTGGTAAGTAACAAAACGTTGACACTGAAGTGCAAAAATTATCCCTGACGACTTATCTCATTCCTTACAGTAACTTGAAACTAAAGCATGATGTTACGTATTATGGCTCTAAAGGCACTTGGTTAACTAAGGGAAGTTGTTGCTCTCTTGGTTAAATACAAAAACAAATGAAATGTTGACCTGAAGTACTGTAAGCCTACATGACGTGCTTTATTAAGATTCAAGATTTATTGTGAAATAAAGAAATAAGAGTAGAAAAAAAAATAACTGACCCTAACCTTGACAACAGCAATACAAGTCAAAATGGTGAAGCAAAAGTGACAAAGTGATGGGATGTGATTAGTAGCAGTCAGCACGGTACAATGAATGATCAGAATAATATAATTATATCATGATATAATTATAATATAATGGTAATGATACCATACTGTCAATCTATATTAGAATATAACATATAATATAATATAGTATAATATATGCAATAGATAATAAATATAGTAGAATGTAGAAGACAGCAAATCATCAACAAGTACTTATCAATTTTTATCATATGTACATTCTAAACTTAAAAGTTGATTAGTTGATAGTCGATTAATCAATTAGTAGATTGACAGAAAATGTATTGTATTGAAATGTAACTATTTTATACTCATTTTCAAGTCATTTTTTATATAAGAATATTTCATGTTTCCAGCTTCACAAATGTGAAAATATGCTGCAATTACTAATACTAATAAAATTAGTTTTTTTTTGTTAATGCATAACTGATAATAATCTAATGATTATCTATAATAGTATAACAGTCACAAGAGAAATTGTTCTGAATTGAGTACTTGCATTTCCTGATGATACTTACATGCATTTAGTAAAGTCACGTTTTCAATGTGGGACTTTTACTTGGAACAGAGTATCTTTACAGTGTAGTATTAGCACTTTTACTTAAAGGAACAGTGTGTAAGATTTAGTGGCATCTAGCGGTGAGTCATAGATTGTAAACAACTAAATACTCCTCCGCTCACCGCTCCCTTTTCAAGTGTGTTGGAGAATTACCGTGGCCTTAAGGTAAGGAGAGGCATTTTAAGGATTTTATTACAGCAAGGAGCTACTCTTATCACTACTCGTTTTGTTTTTCATAAATAGATAATTGCTTTTCCAACAGAGAAAGGAGATGTGCGCTGCAGTGTGATAATAAAACATTACAAAATACTGATAAAAACACCAGTAACGTCTGGGCTTATCAATACTCTGATCTTTAATAATTTAGCACAGGGGCCCAGTTAATACCAGGTTTCCATACACATCCCTACCTTCGGATAACATAGAAACGCAAATGGTTCTCGCTAGAGCCAGTGTTAAGTTTGTCCATTCTGGGCTGCTGTAGAAACATGGCAGTGCAAGATGGCAGACTTCTTGGAAGAAGACTCGCTTCCCATGTAGATATAAATATCTTTTTCTAAGCTTACAATAAGACAACAATTCTTAGTTTTAGGTTGTTATACAGTAATTAAACCTGGTTGTGCATATCATATTCCATTTCAGCCAATTAATCCCCCTAAATGTTATAAACTGTTCCTTTAAGTAAAGGATCTGAATACCTCCTCCACCACTGTAATTGTAATAATAATATGAAGATGACAATATGAAGATGGCAATATGCAATCACAATGACAGTTAGCCAAATTTAATAACTTCATAATCCACAAACCATGACAGCAATGAGTGTGTCCCAGCCATGTGCATCACTTTTAGTTTCCCCTGGAAACTGTTTCCGTGGGGTTGTGAGCTTCTAGCAGCTCTTTTTTAAATGCTGCACACGTGTCTTTGCAAAGATGTTTCTTTATTTGCTTGTGTGATTTGCATACATTTTCTTAATTTGCAGTACATTGAGCTCATTGTTTATTATTGTTATTAAATATGCTCAGTGTCAAATCTGATCACTAGATTTATCCAGCATTTCACATATTGAAGTATCTCATTGCCTACAGCAGCAACCCACATGTATAGCTTAAAGCTTGTGGCAGGTGAACCTGTATCCACAGTGCCTCTACGTCACCCAAGATTACGTCACTTAATATTTTTACGATGTTATTCTGGACATACAAAGCTATACGCCTCCCCCACATTTATTTTGGTCTTTCCTGAACAATGTGTATCCATCAACAGCAAATTCTGTATCCTCAAATGAGCGGTCTAGTGTTTCAGATATTGCAAGTATATAGCAAGGAGTAGGGCTTAATGACCCAACTCACCTGCAGGACTAGTGATTTTCTCACTGCCTCGTTGTTTTGTGGGAGGATGCGTTATCAGTCTGTGATGCCTGACGTAGGCTACGTCCCCTTTCTCATGCGCTGCCCTTGTGGGTGGCATGAGATCCCTTCTCTTTTGGCGGACAGCCTCAGTGTAGTCCTAATTGATGAAGATATTTGTTCCTTTCAGGTGTCTTGCATGCTAGCACTGAAAAGCAGCTACTTTGTCCTTGTGCCGAAGGAACTTTACGACGATCAGCAGTGGTCAGTCGCTGCCTTACGTCACGACCATAACGGCAATAACTCAATAACGATTTGGACCACAAACACTGGTCTCGTGTTTGAGCGCCCTGTGTTTGTGTGACCTATCCACCTGCCTTTCTCGCTCTTTTACTACGTCACTAACTCTGAGCGTTTAATATTCACGTTATGTTCGTGTGTCCACCTCGAAAAAGAATCTTACGTGACGTTCCATTGGCATTGTTTCACCGGTGCCGGCACGTACTGTGATTCTAACACATTATGTGCCATCACCATTTAACAGGTCATAGTCATTTCACGTATTTCTGTGAGACCAGGTTGTGCTTTCCGCTCCCGGTCTATCCGTTCGAGATTCGGTTGTTACTAAGCAAATAAATGTTCGTATTTAATGAAACGGATTTCTCAGGGCCACCAAAGAATGAATTAGTGTATCAATCAGATTTTTTAGGAAAAGTCAGACTTTCAGCCAGCAGTTTTTGCAATGTTTCATGTGAATAGCTTTGCGACATGACACTTTCTGACCCATATCTACACTGGTGGAACAAAGTTCTGACACATGTAGCAAAGACTTCCCAGTTTCATTCAGACAACTGAAGAAAATATGCATTAAGTCCACAAAGAAATGCCAGAGCTTTTACCTTGGATGTTTTCAGGGCTGAGTACACAGGGTGGCACAAAGAATAATTAATTTTCTTTCATTCTGTAACTTTTACTTCCGACTGTCTCAGAGAGACTTTTTTTTGTATTTATGTCCTTTCTGTTTTGGGCCATGTGAGAGAATGAAGACATCCATTCACTTTAGAAACTGCATTAAATGAAGTGCATTATTATAATCTTTCTGCTGGCTGCTGTGTGTCTGACTGACATGATGTCTTTAAGTTTACAAGATCACTTCTCTTCAATTCAGTATTGTATGTCCTTTTGAGTTATACTATGCACAGTTTTATCAATAGCACCTCTAAGTCTACAAGAAAGCATTAAAAAGCTAAATAGACACTTGAAGATGTGAAAGATGCTTGTGGAAAATTAAAACGAAAAATTACAAGGCCAAAACTGAGAAATCAAAGTCCCACAATTTATACTCGGAAATTAAATTCAACTTTGATGTGATGAAGCAGCTATTGAGGTGCAGCTAACGCAATCAGGAGTCTTAT
This sequence comes from Cebidichthys violaceus, assembly GCF_023349555.1. Taxonomy (NCBI): domain Eukaryota; kingdom Metazoa; phylum Chordata; class Actinopteri; order Perciformes; family Stichaeidae; genus Cebidichthys; species Cebidichthys violaceus. The sequence goes on along the minus strand of NW_027176307.1, from coordinate 3,228,089 downwards.
TAATGTCTGTTGGTCTTGCCAAGGTGAGCCATGTCAGGGAAGAGTCTTATAAGAGCAGAAGCCACTAAAGTCTTTTATGTAGTCTTTTCTATGTCTTTCAATGAGGGGTGGGCTTGACTTTGGTAAATAGTTTGTTTCTTTTATACTGTGAGAATGCATTTCCGTGTGAGTGAGATAAAAATTGTATCTGAGCTCGCACTCACACTCAAGTATACATTCTCTCTCTGTCAGACACAAGCCCTAATTACTTACTAAAAACAGTCATGAACATTTTCACTTCATGAAAATAAGCGATGAAACTAAACTATGGCTTTTTTTGTATATGAATTAAAATATCGACAATACAAAAACGCTATTCAGGAAAGTCATCGACCTTGAGGTTAAGTTTTGTAAATTACTTTCAAGTGTAAGTCTGGCAATATTTTATATTTAAACAAAATCCAAAACCAACAATACATTAATCCTACAAGATTTGTATGTGTATCAAATCTGATATATATTATTCCTCTCTGCCATAGAGCTCCATTCTTGTCCAAAAACTATTAAAGGCACATGAAAGAGCCACTATAATTCAAATTTCCCTTCATTACCATAAACACACACGGAAATGGTCAACATATTGTTGGTTATGGTGTTTTTATTGAGTAAGAAAAACAAATAACAACACCATCTTTCTTTCTTTTTTTTTAGGATCACCATTAGCACCAACATAACATTGGCTATTTCTCCTGGGGTCCACACATATGCATTCAAACACACGTATACACACCAAAGTCACATACACACAAAAAAACTAAACAGCTATCAAGTAACAATCAAGTATGGAAGACAAACATCACCAATCATCAAAAGTGGTAGTATTTTCGAGCAACAGATTTCCTTTTGAAGACTTTCACTGTAGTAGTGTCCGACAGTCTGCTACACGTAGTCCTGGTTCTCCCCTTCCTCCCTTCCCTCCGGCTCAACAATACAACCGTCAACAAGCAATAACAATAGATACAGAAATAGCCAATCTTGTCGCTGACAGTCTTATTTACTTATGTAGGTCATAGCAGTATTAAATTGAGACTGTATTATAACCAGTTAAAAGTTCCTCACAGTACCTTTAAATTACATATTTATCGATCATACGCTTTGACACACTTATATAGTGATTATAACCACTTTATACCTTTAAATTTTATTTGACATCATAAAATAAACACATGTGAACCATCAAATCCTCCTCTCATCCCTCGAGGGGATGGGCGTCTCAGGCTCTGCACTCGCAGCTCGCCTGGTGTTCAATCGCCCCAAGTTCTCCCACACAACTTCCTTTCTCCGTTCTCTACACTGGCTACCTGTAAGAGCTCGCATCCAGTTTAAGACTCTGGTGCTAGCCTACAGGGCAGTGAAAGGAACAGCTCCTTCCTATCTCCAGGCCATGGTCAAGCCTTACACCCCCGCCCGACCACTTCGCTCTGCTGCCTCGGGGCGATTGGTTGCCCCGTCGCTCAGAGGTCCTGGCAGCCGATCGACCCGGTCACGGCTGTTTTCTGTCCTGGCCCCACAGTGGTGGAATGAACTTCCCACTGACGTCAGGACAGCGGAGTCGCTGCCCATCTTTCGGCGCATGCTGAAAACCCACCTCTTCAGGAAGTGCTACCCTGAGCCTTCCACTTAGCGCTTATTGTTTTCATACTAGCTTGTTGCACTTATTGTATTCGTATTACTTATAGCACTAACTGTTTTTCTTGTTTCTGCACTGTACTTTGGCTCTGAGTTATGCTCTGCTTCATGCTCTTAGATGCTTGTTTGGAAAAGGAAATGTACTTATGACTTCTGGTGACTAGTAGTTCTTTTGATTACCAATGTTGAATGCACTTATTGTAAGTCGCTTTGGATAAAAGCGTCTGCTAAATGACTGTAATGTAATGTAATGTAATGTGATTGGTTGTAATCCCACATTATCCAACATGACTCAACTTTTTTGTTTGTTTTGGACCATTAACTAACCAATTAATTACTTTGCAATTAAATACAAACTTGTAGTTTCAAGTGGCCTGCATTGCATCAAATTACGAGTAAAAAGCTCATCTTTTTTGACAAAAACACTATTCAATGGATATCATTTGACCAAGACAAAAGTGTATCATATGTGGCCCTGAAAATGCTTGTATACACTCTCTTGCACACAAAAACAATCTTAAACACACACACACACACACAGTCGTGAGGACATTACATTGACTTATATTTATTTCCTGGAGACTAACCCTAACCATAACTGCTACTTGTATAATTCAACCTCAACCGAACCTTGCCCTGAACTTAAACCACGTCCTCACCCTAAAATGTAATAATTTACTTTTACATTTAGTGTAATCAGATTTATGTCCCCACAACATGAGTAATACAGACCCATACATACACATATACTGTGGACGCACACACACGCACACACACACACACACACACACACACACACACACACACACACACACACAGTTGCCTCATGGCTCCTGCTGCTTCGGTTGTGTATTGAGTGTTTGCATAGTCCTCCCAGATATTCACCACCAGGGAGAGAAATACCTGTAGCACTGGCCAGTGTGGAGTTAACACACACACGCACACACACACACACACACACACACACACACACACACACACACACACACACACACACACACACACACACATGCAGTTGAGGAATATGTGTAAGAAAACAATAGTCCTTCTTCACAAAGTGAAGCACAGTCTAAAAAATCTAGTAAATGATAAAGATTGTGTTACACTGAATTTTTTCTTATTGTCAAAAATCTAATGAAAAGACCAAATCCAACAATATGTTAACCTGTAGTACTTTCTGACCTCCCTACAACGTCTGTTTCTAATTCTTCTGTGAAAATTCATTGCTCTGTTGTGATATATGAAATGGATAAAGGGTTTTAGCAGAGGGTCACACAGGTGTGACACATGTTTTAATAACTGAGTACTTTGTTGTGCACTGTCTTCTGAGTGTCTATCAAACAATGATTTATTCATGCTTACTAAAACTGACCTACTATACAGGACAATCACACGAACAAGTGCTGCACTTACAAGCTGCAGTTTGTTTAACTATCTTCAGTCAATGCTCCGCTCTGGAAGATTATTTTATTGTGCTGAACTGTTGCAGACTGTGTCTCAACAACTTGCTTTAGGAATAAAACAAAATTTAAAAAAAATGCTTTATTGAATGAAAACATTGATCTTTGGCCTAAAATTCCAGTTGAAACTTGTGCCTGATTGTGGAGACAGATAATGGAAGCTCGCTGGTTTTAAAGAAACATCCCGTCAGTGAATATACTAATGGAGCGTTAATATCGTTGGTTGTCGTGAACAAAGCAAACAAAGCTGCAGCTGAAATTACAGCAGCATATAGAGAGGAGACAGCTGACTGAGGGAAGACGGGTGAATTTATTTTTGATTTATGACAATTAAGTAACAATTACTCAAGTACTGTACACAATTACAATTTTGAGGTATTTATGCACAATACATTTAGTTCATTGCAATTATTTGACAGCTATATACTGTAGCTATGAATTACAGCTTATTATTTTGTGCACAAACTACATCACCATCTTTATAAAATACATTGTGATAGACTAACTATTTCACTGTACCATATACTGCCGGGTAGTTCAAAGTGTTAAAATGTACCTTGTTGACCGGCTGCAAAACTGAAGTGCTGTTTACGGGTAAATACATTAATAATCATAATTCATCAATATAATGTCACACTGCAGGCTGTGCTCATACACTGTTCTTAGCTATACCTACGAAAGTTATTGTACTATAATTTGTATGTAACGCATAAACAATGCGTAGTCCACGTAATCGTTAGCCAGGACCGTTGACGTGATATAAAGAGCGCCAAAGTTCACGATGGGAGGTGATCAGGGTGGAATGGTCCACATGGCTATGTTGTTAACTGGCGGTCCACCCTGTTTACCCTGTGTTGTGTTGTTTCTGTGGTGTCCTATGTGGGTGGGGGAGGGGATGTTGCCTCATGGCTGTAGTTGCTGCAGTAAGCACGGCAGTTTTAAGACAGTCTGCGGTATTTAGGGTTGTTATGAAAAGAGTCAGGAGATGTGTTGAAGTTGCGCAGCTCTCAACAGAGTTAAATATGTGAGCTGAAGCTGCTGTGCTACCTCCAAATTATTGGACTTAACATTAAATAACGCGACCTCCTTCGTTATTGTAACCCAAACGTTGACTTGTACCTTCCGTACTTAAATGTCACTTCAGTACATTTTAACGCAAACAACAATCTTTTCCTAAACCTCGCCAAGTAGGTTGGCGGCACACTGATCACTCGTAGCTGGAAATTGTAAGAAAACGTACAAAATCTGACAAAATATCTCGCACACTGTCATTTGCAATTCTATATAGCCTAATATTGTACCAGAGAGGTGCAGCTTTATCAGTTAAGTCACACTGTCTGTATTTATGTAAATAGTGTATTAAAAGATTGAGGGAATTGATTTGTGAAACGTTCTTCTTTTCAAATGAGGTTGAGTTTATATGCGTCTTTTTATATTGCCATGTGTTTATTTGATATCTTGTCTTAATGTCTTATCCCTCATTTATATACTGATGTTTATTTAAAGAAAGGCTTGAAAGACTTATTCAGAGACAAAAACAATCGTGTTTAATGGCTGTTACAGAACACACATATGTTTGATCAAAATCAAAATTTAAAATGAAAGTCAATGAAGGAAAGCCCTCCGAAATGTTTTAGCTAAAAACATTATTTTCATTGCCTTAAGTTGAATGTTTTGTTAGCTCAGAATGTTTACAGCGATCATCCATGACCATCAGACCTTACTCAGTTTTTACCCTCAGCCGATCAGATTACTGAACAGCAAGCACTTTAAATAAGTCACAGTGATTTCATATTGACGGATTTTTTAAATTTGTATTTTATTGTTATTGTTGTTTTCTTTAATTTATTATTCCTATATTCTTCTTATTCTTCTTATATATAGTTTTAGTTGTTCAGAGAGCCAGGGCAGATGCATTTCATTGCATTTACGATAGTACATTTAATGTATATATCAATAAACTAGACCTTGAACTTCAACTGAACCCAATAATTGTATTAAACTGGAGCCGATCCCAGCTGACTTTGGGCAAAGGCCGGGTACACCCTGGACAGATTATCACAGGGCGAACACATAGAAACAGACAACCATTCATGCTCACATTCACAATGTAGAGTTGTCAATTAACCTAAGCTGCATGTCTTTGGACTGTGGGAGGAACCCGGAGGGGACCCACGCTGGCACGGACAGAACATGCATCGAAACAGGGGTCCCTCTTGCTGTGAGGCGACAGTGGAGCCACTACACCACCGTGCAGCCCTTCCATGAATTCAATTCATTTATTTTTTTCTTCGTGAATGGAGACCTTGGATTTTCTGAACTGAAAGACATTTTCAGAGACTTTTCTTAAAAGGAAATCAATGAACTTTTGTTTGAATCTGCTGCTCCCTCTTTCTCTCCTGAGCAAACACAGACACCTTCAGCACTGGTACGCCTAAAACAGTTAGATATGTGAGTTTGTTGCTCTCTAGCGGACTTTTGGAGAACTACATCTAATGCTTCCCTCATGTGAAAGACGCATAGGAAACTAAAGAGAGAGAAGTCCACTGGAACCTCTTAACTGCATATCAATTACCTGCATTTTTGTTTTACTTTTTCTTCCAGTATATGACAGTTTTTGCCTTTCATGACCTATATTTAACATTATTCAGTCAGATAAAGCAGCATAAATAATAATAAATCTAAACCAACTCCTTTTTAATCTTTTACCTCCACAGAGTGAATATTGTATACTTTATACAGATTATACACAGATTATTATATACAGGGTCTATTGTATGTGTTACATAGTATATATTATGTTGTGTTGCATTGTCCATCACTTGTATCAATAGAAAATGATTTCAAATGTAAAAAGCCTGTAAAGATCATTGAATCTGGAGTGTACATAATTTTCAATGTTTTATTTATTAATTTAATACATTTAAAAAGCCTAAAAACTCAAAATATAACAATGAAATATGAACATTTAATCAAATCTGTCAATTAATGATTCTATTTCCTTTATATTGTCTTTTAAATTTAAATTTGCTCAATTAAATTAAACAAAAACTAAATTAATTGTAAAATGCTTGAACTTATTACTTTTTTAAATTCCATTTTCTGATACTTGATTGTAATAGCAGCTATGTATTCCCTCAAACATTTAATTTATCTTCATCTCTATATTTTGTTAGCATTTAAAGTCTAATAAACCATTTGCAAATCAGACTTTTTCATTTGTATGCTGATACAAATCTAACAAAAAGATATAGCTGCATAGAAAAGTGAGCATTAAACTAATGTAACATCCACAAGGACTGGAACAGAACATAAAAACAAATAATTTTTATATATTACTCTCCTTTTTATTTATATTTTAATGTTATAGTTGTAACTGAAATAATGTTGTTCCTTATTGCAGATACACCAGGTTTCAACTGCACTACAACCTGTGTGAGATATAGAGGCTGTCTGAATCGGCTCTAATGCAAAGTTCTGGTTAAACATTGGCCCAAAGTTTGCCTTCCGCCTTCTGTTGTTTTTACACTAAAGGTCCAGCAATTGTTGCAGCCATTATTGACTTAGTAATTAAAGTATTTTAACGTGGGGATTCTGTAATCATTACATATGCCACCATCTGTCCCTGTGCCGCTGCATGAGCACCTGAAATGGATTTTTCCTCCTGAGTAGATAACATAAAAACCAATCAAGAAGGGAGGAGGGAGCACAGCCACGTCATTGCCATTCATCTAAAACAGACTGACTCGTGTCAATTTGTATTTATTGAGTTTTAATTAGATATTCAACAGTGATCTCTCTTTTATTATTATTTACCTTCTAATGAAAGACAAGCCATTGTCTGAGAAAGTAAAACACGTTTTTACATATAAACAGAATAAAACTACAATAAAAAAGTAATCAATTGTATAGAACGTGTCTAAATAAAATGTAAAAATGTTTTAACAAAAGGCAACAACAATCCTTATTAATTTGATTAAATAACCTCTTTTTGAGGTCATGATATAAAGGAGAACATAAAAAATTGCATTTATCTTTAATTTCTTTTAGCTCACATAAATGGTAAACCCCATCAGGTTCATTGATAACAATAGAACATGTTTGGTAACACTAAATGTAATGAAAAGAACAATGTAGTTAGGTAGAAAATGTTGAGAACAAAGAGAGTTAATCATACAATGCAACATATATGGAAAATAAGGCTTGCAGTCATAAATGGTCAATACATTAATTGTTTTAATCGGTTTCAATGGAGCTTTTCTTTCGAGGAAATCAACATTTCCACTATAATTAGGACTAGATTACTTTGTTCTTTCCAGGAAACTTGGGAAATTATAAGGAAATTCCAGCCCCATAAAGTGACCACAGCGGGTTTTCAGATTTATCCAGAGGTGGTCAAATTTATACCTTACAGTGAATGCTTGTCCAACAATACAGTAAGAGAAGAAACATATTGATTACATATAAGTATTGTATCTACAGGCCAATTACCACTGAAATTTCATTAATATCAAAATGGAATTTTAAGATACTAAATATACATTTTAAGACATTTTATTGGTGTGAAAATAAGCAATTATTAAAATGCAGGTGAGTTCAGTAATATTTCATCTCCATTGAGTGACTTCAAAAAATAAGTCCGGTAAATGCTAATTTTTTTTTTTTTTTTTTTCTTTACTGAAGTATGTTTTGGCAGAGGAAACAACCTGCCCTGTGTCTTTGATCTCATAGTTTTATGATGTTCCATCTGCTCCAGTATACAGACAAACTCAAGAGGAGACATGCTTCCATGTTTTGTTGAGGTCACCATGGTGTGATATTAACAGCTTTACTCTCATCCCCCAGCCCTCCCTCTCTCCCTCTCTCTGTGTTGGTTCTCGTAACATTTTGGTAAACACTTTTATCTGACCCGTATATCCCCTCCATTGTGCCGCAGAGAAAGCAAATAATTACAAATAAAAAGCTCCCAACTTTGATCCGCAGTCTTCAATTGTGATCCCGTCCTGTAATCTCAGAGTTCAGCCATTAAAGAGTCATGCGTATGGAGCTTTGACACATGGTCTTTGAAGCAGGCGAGATAAGGACTCTATTGGGGTCTATTATTGACTGAAAGTCAATCTGCTGCAGGGGCAGACAAAAGGAAGAACAAAAACTGTTCCCTGCTCTGTTCTGTTCACTATCTCCATTATTACAGCTAATAAATAAATGGACAAACATGCAACCAGAAGCAACACGGTGATATTTTCATTTGGTCAGTAGAGCTGCAGCTGTTTTATAGCAGTGTACTGCACTTTGGTCCATACTGAAATATGCAATTACTGAATGGATTGTTGTGACATTTTGTACAGACATTCATGATTCCCAGCTGATGAATCTAACTGACTTTGGTGATCCTCTGACTTTCCCTCCAGTGCCACCATGACATTGATTATTTGTCTGAAAGTGAAATGTCTCAACAACTATTGTCTTGGTTGGGTTGACCTGAAATTAGTATGAGCCATTCATGTTCCCCTCAGGATGAATTGCAGTAACTGTGGGGATCCTTTTCACTTTTCATCAAGCACAACCACCTGGGCAAATGTTAAAGGCACAACAAATAGGATTTGTCGGTTGCGATTTGTAAAAGCAGCATTTAAAGTTGGTGTTTTGCCTCGATTCATTAGCGTCTTTTCAACACCGTGTCCGCCATTTTCATAGCTTCCTCCTGGGTGTGTCTTTACAATCTGGCACCTGGTTGCAGCAACGTAACATTACTGTAATTTACCCTGGGCCCTTGCCTGAACACAAGCACAGCCTTGTGTGTATGCATGGACACACACAAACCACTCCAGATAATCTCAAATTGCTATGTGCCCAGAGGATCACTTTGCACACCAGCCATTGATCAGCACCATGGACAGCAGCCAAAGCCTTAAACTTATCACTGCTAATTTAACAGCCTGGCCTGGACTCAGCTGCCAAATATTATCACAGTCACAGATTACAGTAGGTGGGAACTCTCCAACATGCGAGGCTTAACAATTACATTGCCATAGATTTAAATCCCTGATGCCACTCCATAATAACAAAGAGAAACCTGTCCTCACCCATTACAAGTACGCTGAGCAAAGTCATTAACAAAACTGCACAAGAACGGTGTCCTTTTCTATTGGAATATCCTGGCTGCTCAATGACTTTACCCCATTGCCTGATCGTTACGTTTTTGTAGGGGTTGACACCCAGAAATGCCATGAACACAGCAAAATAAGAAAATGCAGGCAGAGGACTGGGTCCCTGCAGATACAGACACCGCCACAAACTTAGTGTGTCATAAGTGATGAATGAGAGGGATTCTTTTTGTATGAGTCCATACATACAAAATCATAGTCATTGTGCCTTTTTTTGTCCAATACTTGAATTTATGACCAAATAACCTAGAAAAAAAATGACTTGTCATCCTCAGTTGTACTTTGTGTTCAGAGATAGTCAGCAAATGTTATCATGTTAACAAAGCAAAAACAGTATACTAAGCGTTGTCATTATGAGCATGTTAGCATTTAGCTCAAACCACCGCAAAACACGTGGATTAACATTTGGGATGCTGTTAATAATTATATCCTTTATCAATTATTGTAATGATTAGTTTTTCAGTTAATTCTTCAGTTTATAAAATGTCCAAAATTCAAAGATATTCAATCTACAATGATGCAAAACAGGGAGGAAAATCAGCAAATCATCATGTAACCTATACCTTAAGTAACGGTTTTAGTTTTAATCACGTGGTTTACATTGAGAAGTTTGGTTAGGTTTAAACAACAAAATTACTTGTTAGGTTGAGGAAAAGATTGTGGTTTGGGTGAAGATAAATAGGTTTGTTACGCACTGAAGCAAAATATGTAAGTTGACATGTGTTACGTAAGTGGCATTAATAAAGAATGTTATGTATGAGACATATTTAGTGCATTATGTAAGTTAACTTAAGATGTCAAAGTCCTGTGATTGTGGGACCCTTCTGTCGTCCCCGACCTCCTCCCTACATGAACTTTGTCGCTCTTTACACTACGTCACCTGACCTTCTGCTTTGCTCCAATTATAAATACAATGGCCACTAGAGATCGCCACCTAATTGTCATAAACTGCTTGTACAAATGACCTATGGGTAATTTTTTGAGGGAGGACAGTTTTGGCAATCAGCCCAATCAACAACTTTGATCACAGTGATATATTTAATTTTCAACACAATTTTCATCATGAGCACAAGTTTCTAAAAGCCCTCAAAAAGAAATTTTATGAAACAATAAATATAAATAAATATAAATTTATAAATAAATTTCATCACCAAACACAAGCAAAGCAGAGCGTTAACCCTCTAGGCTCAATAGATTGTGACTATTCTCAGATCTGAGGACAAAAAAACTCTCTATTACCGTCCGATGACGCCTGCATCTTCCAGCAGAAATGGCAGCTTTTCTGAATGGACAAACTCTGCACAAAGTCAGGCTAGCCTTTATAGAATATTAAATAGCTGTGCTGTAAGGCTAGGTTTCACTTGTTGGTGTGCCAAAAATATAGAACACAATTTTGACTAACAAAGATTTATTTACAACAGTTTGCACACAGAAGAAGAGGAAGCCCTCAGGCATCATTTATGTCGGAACAAACGTTTCGGGATTATTTCCAGAATTACTGGTTGTAACATACAGTTGTGAATAAATATCTGTATCAGAGTGACTGTTGTTATATTTGTTATATTTTTAAAGGTATAATCCACATTTTCACACAAATAAATATCTTTCCTTTGCTCCTCTCTAACTGGTTTATAATACAGTAGGGGATAAACAAATAGCAGTTGTCATGTAGGTTTATCTCAGTCTTTCTATATACAGTATGTCTCTTTATGGAGGACTGCCCTGGCTCCATGTTCATACTGTACCTTACAGTTTGGATATTCTGGGTTTGATTTTGGCTGTGGGCTCACTTGCTGCACTGCACTTGATTTAATCCAAATCACCTCAAAGCATTCGTGCATGTGTACATTCTGGATCTGGGCCGCTCTGATGGGGACTGGACTCCAAACATCAGTTCTCCAGATTGTGTTTCCGGCCGTCATTGTACTCCTCCTGCTCCCATGAAGACAGTATTGATGGGAGGAAGCGAAGACACCAGGTCCTGCACCTCTGATGATGACGGCACCCGCTGCTGAGAGAGCAATGCATCCTGGGTGGAGAACGGAGAGCGAACGCCAAACATGCAGGGAGCAGATCCTGACGAGGGGTGAGAATGATCTGTGAAGAAACAACAGAAATGTATGAGATTTAACTGCTTTTCAACAATTCAAGATGGAATTTGTATCTCTGTTTCTTACTTTTACCCTTATTTATGTGTTGAGAAATAGAAACTAGACCTGCTCCGGTGTCTGCATCAGTAAAATATGCTCCCGTTGTTTTCCTTCCCGGTTCGTCCAGGATGTTGAGCGGATCGTGGACTTCAGAGTACGTTGACGGGAACGGGCGCAAGCTGCTGATGGTGCTGATGACGGACACATGCTGGTCAACCAGTGATGTCATGCGCTGGCTGTCCAGGTAACTGCTGTTGCCGTAGTAACCTGCCACAGGAGGAAAGTTTGGCACTGAGTTCCTGTTTTCCACCAACCGTGTTAATAATTTTGTGCAATTTGGTTTGAGCACAGGACAGTGGTTAGGACCCCTCACAAGAAAGCGGTCACAAGAAAAATCTGGAAGGTCACCAGATGACTAAAGGAATATATTATATATATATATTTATTTATTTGCAATACTTTATTCTTTCACCTCTGCACATCACTAAAAGCCCTCAAATGAGACAGTCAGAAGAAAAACTTCCCAAAAATTTCAAGGGGTCACAAGCCAAAAAGGTTTTTTCTTTCCTTTTTTATTTTTATCTCTTATTCTTGAAGAATACTGTGTCAAAACGAAAGCCACGTTTCGGAACCACTGACAATATCAGTCTCAGCAATGAAAGTGTGGCTTTCGTATGCATAGAAATAATGCACAAACACAGTTCAAACACTTTTTGTATGATTAAATGTGTATTTTGCTTCCTTTCATTAACACAACAGCAATAATAGTGATTGTTTCATCATGAAAGATCTTTAAAGATTTTCAATTTGCTATTCTAAAAACCTCCTCAGGTCTAACATAGTCACACAAAGTGATGTGATATGTGAATTGAGCTGTCTTGCGCATAATTTCACATTTATTTTCCTGTATTGAAAATAAAGTTCTGTCGGATTCACCAGATGATATACATTAATCTGAGTCGTCCTTACCGCTGTGTCCTGCAGCAGAGTACGTCTGTCCCTGACACCCACCGCCCGCGGAGTTAAGTCCAGACCCCACAAAGCCGAACCCCTCCCCTGAGTTCAGAATCTGAGCTGCTGTCTGAGCATCCAGTCCCTGTTCATTCTGAACTGGATCCGAGCCTGAAGTGTAGCTGGATGCGGAACGGACCCCGGAGCCGTAAGGCGTCAGGGAGCAGTTAGTGCTGTTAGACGGGTGATGAAGGCTGTAGAGGACGTCTTTAGTCAGGTGTTGGTCGTTGAAGGAGGGGTACCGAGACAGATGGTAGGCCAGTGATGAAGCCTGAGACTGAACCGAAGCCAGACACTGACTCTGAGTCTGAGGCCTGAAACACAGATTAAACAAATCTTCTGACTTAATAATGACAACAAAAGAACTTTCATATGGCAGTCAGATTCAATGATGGACGGGAACCTAGCGGCTCAGTAACCATGTCAATGTTTGCCAGTACCACGGAATAAAACAACCACTGTTTGATTGCTGCAGGTTTTTAATCAATAACATTTTTGAGTAGACTTGAAAATAAAATCTCAAGGTAGCTCATAAAAGTGAAAAGAAGCATTTACTCTTATTTTAATAATCAATATTCTAAAATTAATAACATTGAATTTGTTTGTTTTTCATGAAATGTCATACTTGTCAGTGTGGAAAAGCCTATAAAACAACACACAGCACTAAATGAAGCTGACCTGAGTGCAGGCTGGTAGTTTGAAGCCGAGGAGTTGCCAGTTTGGGGGAAGTAACTAGAGCTGGTCTGAGGTAAGCAGTGGTACAGGGTCTCCGGGTATGAAGAACAGGGGCTGGGCTGGGTCATGGTGCTGAGAGAGGACAGGCAGGAGGAAGAGGAGGAGGAGCAGGTGGAGGAAGAAGAGGTAGTCAGGGGCCTCCCCGTCATGGGCCCCTGGTTGATGACGGAGCCTCTGTGCACTAACGCTGCTGGAGAGATAGGGGGCGTCATGAGGGGGCCGCTGACCTGAGAGTAAAGCATCTGACCACCTGTGAAGAGGGCAAACACACAGGGACAGGAAGTGTTCACATTACAGGATTGGTTTATTTAATGCTGCGCTAATCAATATTCTCTGCAGCTCTGTGGAGCATTGTAGCATCTTTCTGCTCATAGCTTCAGTTTTAAGGCCCTCTAATGAACTGTTTTGGTTCACACTCTTTAGCCTTATTTTCAGCAGCTTACGTTCATCGGTTCAATCAGCGCTATAACTTTATATGGTGATACAATGTCAGTGTTTTGTTTTTAGCTTGTTTTTCTGTGTAGTGTCTACTTCTTGATGTGTTAAAGTGGTGAGCAAGCAATAACCTGGTGCTTTAATTCTGCTTTACCTGACACTGTGAACCCAGTAGACTCTGTCCCTTGGTAGATGCCGGTGCTTGTTTCCAGACTTTGCTGCTGATTGGTGGACAGAGACATATAGGCGTGTTCTCCCATAGACTCATTCTTCACTGATTGGTCGATGGGAGCGCTGGCTTTGTTGCGATTTGCCAGGAAGCAGGAACTAGGAGAGGCCATGAACGCCGCTTTACTCGCATCTGAAAGTGCCAACGTTGACATTACAACATCAACAACGACATCTGGTGAAACTCACTAAACCAGTGAGTGTTTGAACAGTTAAGTTAAATTATAGTTATTTATTATAAGGAAGCAAATAAATAGCTACCCTTCTGAAGTGTGCAGACGTTTAAATATAAATAAAAGAAAATGCACTTTAATTTCCCTTTATTCAATCTGATGTCTATTTATTATTGCCCCATAAATGCACAGAAATTGCATAATTTTTGTATTTTATTTTATTTTTACTATTATTTTGACATTTAATATTCTAATATAATTAATTATTTTCCCTACTCGTGTTTTATATTATGTAAAACTACAATGCAATACACCATCTGCTCTGTACATTTTAACACAAAAGAATAGTTCTGATATCCTTAATGTAAAAGACGAATTTCCTTTCCCAAAAATTATAGTTTATTGTATTTTTTATAATCCTTTTTTATTTATATTTAATTTACGCATCATCTTGGTTTTATGTCTTTTTGTAAAGCAGAATATGACATGTTGTAAAATTTAAAATTGCTGTGTTAATATGATGATCATCCTCCTATACATCCTACAACGATTGTAACATCTGTAAACTGGTGTTACGTGGGCGTTACCATGTCCCTGATAATAAAAGGAAGATCTTACACAGACTGTTGACCTGCCGTAGATTTGACTTGAGTTCATGTATGTCAGCAGCTGAACCTCAGTGTCTGTTGTGATGCTTGATACCTGCATTTTTCATGTATTTGTCCAGCAGGTTCTGCAGATCCTGCTCCTTGTCGTTGTTGAACTGAGTCTCCAGGGCCAACAGGATGTATTCGTCTAACAGCATCCTGATCAGATGGAAGGAACCTGTCAATGTACAAAATGCAAGTGAGAAAAGAGAGAATTAAACCTAAAAATACAAGGTAAGAAGTTTTTCCACATGTCAAATTTCCTGAGACCTTTGACTAGTATCTTCTTCTGTGACCTTTAGGATCAAGCTGCTCTTTGTTTGACCTGCTGGCTTGCAGCTTTAAAACCTTCTGTGTGTGTTTGAGCTCCACTGGGACTCTTCAGACCACATGGTTAGTGTTTATTCACGTCCACGTAGTGTGTGTGTGTGTGTGTGTGTGTGTGTGTGTGTGTGTGTGTGTGTGTGTGTGTGTGTGTGTGTGTGTGTGTGTGTGTGTGTGTGTGTGTGTGTGTGTGAACAGAGAGCACGCGACCCGCAGATAAGGCTTTATTTAATCAAGGCAAGCTTGGCCATTACAATTTATAGCGCTATTGTAGCAATCTGCTCTGGCCTTGCCTGTGTGTGTGTGTGTGTGTGTGTGTGTGTGTGTGTGTGTGTGTGTGTGTGTGTGTGTGTGTGTGTGTGTGTGTGCGTGCGCGTGCGTGTGCATGCGCGTGCGTGTGCGTGCGTGTGTGTGCGTGCGTGTGTGTGTGTAGATTAAATAATGGGGAAGAATGGAACACAAAAATTAATTAGCTGAGTGACATTTATTAATTTCACAATAATCACCATGTTGTTGTTATGTCCCTATGTAGCTTTTATAAATTGTTTTTTAATGTTGCCTGCTTAACAGCTTTGTTAGCACCAGCTAGACCACATTTCTCATGAACTTTGTTGCTTCCGGTCCCCCTTTCTGGTATCTTTGAGTTGAAAGTTACACATTATATCATGATATCTGATATATCAGTTTTAGCTCCGTTTGTTCTGACAGAAAAAAAACACATTTTTTCTGTTTTATGTTAGCAGTTTACACCGAATATGACCTGATGGCAAACAAGATGAAGAAGAAGAATATATTTGATCCAACATGTTTTCTCATAGATGGACATGCTAGTTATGTATAATAATATAACTCTTTGAATGGGACCAATAGTTATGTTATTTTACTTCAATATAATTTTGTATGCAGGACTTTTAGTTGCAGAAGAGTATTTTTACAGAGTTTAATTGCTATTTTTAATTAAATAAAAGATCTGAGTACTTCTTTTACCACCACTGCTTATAGGTGTATAACTGTGTGAGTGTAATCATGGTGTTCCCGCAAAAGAGAGCTTCTCTCTCAATGAAATGTACGTGAATTAAATTTTTTTTAAAAGAGTTAATAATTTGTAATTTTTTTTATGTTCTTACCAAAGCTGGAGGCATTGTTGAGCGTGAGGTTGTGCATCACTCTGGCCCCAAAGAAACTCCACCTGAGGAGGAAATCCTGAGCTCGCTTCTTCACTGATCGACCGCTCTGCTTACCGGGCTGATCAGAGACAGGGAAGACAGAAAAGAAAAGGCTGCTTGGTTGCACAACAGGACCATTTGCAGGACAAATACGAGTCCACACAGCACCAGGTGGAACAGCTGTTACCTTGATGACTTTATGCTCTACGACAGAGTCCAGCCACTCGATGAAGGACTCCACGGTGGCGTTCTTTCTCAGCAGCTCCTTCAGCTCCTGAAAGACTGTGATGGAGTCATCTGGAAAAAAAAGAAAGATAAGATAACAGGAAGAGACAAGTTGCATCATTATCAATACAACAGATTCTCATTTGTATATTAGAGCAACAGAAACAGCTACTTGTTGTAAAAAATCTCAAATTTTGTACACTATAGATGTACTGACAAGAATCATCTAATATTATTGTATACTCTAATTAGAGATCTCATATAATTGTACTTTCTAGCTCAGTTGTGACCATTCATGTAAATATGTAAATATTTAATTTTCATTGGGTTGATTTGAGAACATACGAGTTAAATGATCAACAGTGGTGAAATGTAACTGAGTACATTTCTCTAAGTACTGCACTCAAGCAAAATTTTGAAATACTTCTACTTTACTTTTATGTTTCCATTCCATGCTCATTTATACTTCTACTGTAAGACTTTTTGGAAGCCAGTTACATACTTTTTACTGCACTACAATTATTTGATGACATTAGTTAGTCTTTATTAATATAAAATATAAATCAATGAATAAATCATGGTGTATCATTATGGATTGAGACACTTGGCAGTAACAAATAAAAATCAATATAGATCATATTTATTCATGGATCATACGTATATATATGATCCTTTACTTTTGGTACTTTAAATATATTTAGATGCTAATACTTTTGTACTTTTACCTGAGTAAAATTTGTAATGCACAACTTTTGCAGTAATTCTACTTTTACTTAAGTCAAACTTCTGAGGACTTCTCCCACCACTTTTTCTTACACTCAGAGTAGATGTCTGGGTCCTGGTCTCCAGTAGAGTTTATGCTGAGCAGAGGCTGCGAGCTGATGCTGCCGAGATCCACATTGTCAATATCCAACACCATGCTGGTCACTACAGCCTGGTCGAACAGCGCCGGACGGGCTATCTGCAGAAAAAGAACTCAGAAATCATTATTTATTTTGAGACATTAGAGTATAATGCAATCTGTTCTGTCCTTCAGTAAACGCACCTGTGCCAGGTGTAAGAACGACGTCTGTCTCTTCAGGGAGGAAACAAAGTGGCGTGCTATGGGGAGCTTCTTGGCTGCAAGGCATTCTGGGAGGTTCTCAAGGGAGGAAGCTAGCCAGTGCTCCCAGTGTTTGGCAAAGTTGCGGATATCGGCCAAAAGACTGATAAACAAAATGAATGAATCATTCAGCATGAAGATTTGCTTTAAATATCTTTATACCTTATTGTAGTTCCAAATAACTGCTTTTGGGTTACACTAGACTTGTTTAAGACCTGCATTCTCATCTCTACAGTAAAGAAAGAGAGTAAAATGGTACTATATCTGATGGGAATGGTCAAAAATCCAACATTGAGATCAAGGCATCAAGTGGGCTAAAGCTTTCTGTCAGTCAGGAAAATTCCTTCCAACATGTTTCTCCCTTTCCAGGAAAGGGAAGGGTTTTAAGGGAAACATACTTCTAACTTTTTAGCAACAGCAACATGGATATCACCGGTGTCACAAAGAGCCTCATATTGTCTCATAGTTTTCTTTGTGTATCACGTGAACGTCTTAACAAATTAGACAATATCACATGAGGATGAAGTGACAAACCTTTCAGGCATTTCCTGCATTGTAGCAGGAATCAGAACATCTGTTAAAACCTGAAAAATAAGAAAAAACTGAGTATACACTGTTAATCCAGATAGTTATCTTATCAGTGATTCAGAGAGAGCGAACAGGATCGTCAAGTTTACCCATATTAAAAGACAAGCTGCAAGGCAGCAGTGCATCATCAGTGATATGATTTTCATTATTTTGTGCAGGGTGATACTCTCTTCAACCAGTTCAATTTAGGTGTATCTTTCTTTTTCCATGAGGTTACATAAGTTGCTGATAGGAATTACATTTTTTTTTGATAAAAAGACACTTGGCTCAGGGAGAGTGGGAATTGAACCCACACCTTTACACTTACAAGAATGTGTCTTCAACTAGGACAGCCTGCATGAAAACATTTTACTAATATGTTAAAGCCAACTTCACTATTAACTATTAACATTGTGATGAACTAAAAATGTGAAAGTTAACAAGTGCTAAAGAACAGTTAAAATATTTGGAATAATTTACGGTGTAAAGGTCTGATTTCGGGGGAACTTTTAAACCTGCGCAATCCTGCTGTTAGTCTGTATAAATGAAAATCAAGTGTTTCATAACAACCTTATAGAGGATGGAGTCACAGACGCAGAAGATGTCGACTATAACAGGGTTTTCCAGCAGTGGCAGCAGGTGGTCGGGCATTCCCTGCCAGAAATGGAGCAGGAAATTCTGGATCTGAAGCAAAGCATAGCAAAGAGTTATATCTAGTTTGCATGAATGGTAAACTGTTGTGCTGGTTTTAGTCTCTTCAGTAGTATAAGAATAATAAAATGCTCTCAGTGTGACAGTCATAATCACCTCCTCAAAGCTGACGTTAATGGCATTGTCCAGGATGCACTGGCAGTGTGTTTTATACATCATGATCAGTGTATCAACCTGCGAGGAGCGAATGAAGATCAGATATTAACTTAATTCACAAACAAACTATAATGCAACGGCTTACAGCCAGCCAGCCCATTAAAGAACTGTTGGCAATGTAATATTGTTTAGAGTTAATACATCTGCACCATGTAGCATTTTAATGTATGTATGTCAAAATTCATATATAACATTAGTTTAAAAATGATTCTTTTTTCCCCCATCAGAAGGTCTGTTCTCTACTGTACAACAATGCAGCAAGTAGATAGACACTGCCAAGCTTCTATGCTGTATACTGATTTTGCAATTAATCAATATTCATCACTAACCTTTTCTCTGGAGATATTTCCCTGCAGCAGAAGATGCTGAGCGTTGGGGAAGTCTGGGAGCAATGTACCAGTTTTAGAGCTCAAAGAATATTTCCTGGTGAAACCTCCCTGGAAAATAAAACAAAGTGAAGCCCATTTTTTACTTTAGTTGATCTTAACTCTATGGATTTTATCAACTTATCACCCTCTGAAAATCTTGTTTTTGCTGACCTCCAATGATCAATATGCATCAGTGAAATAACGCATAATAATAATTATGTCATAAAATCACATTATACTCGACAAAATGACGTACATTTTCTCTATGTTATGTAATAACACATTTTATAAGAGCTTCAATGCAATATTAAATACATCTTCCTGCATTTTGTAACAAATGATTAAATATTGCAATGGTTATTTCAAAATGCAGGAGTTGCTATTCTTTATGAAAATGTAATAATACATGCATTATGTAGTAACCAAACAAAATAGATGTTTTCATCTTGATGTGGCCAATGAAAGATAATCTACTAATCCACTGAACTACTTGTGTCTTTTAAAATTAATTTTGAGTCCGTATAATTTAAGCTTGAATGCAAAAAAAAATGTTATGGCAAATATATGAATGAAGGCAGAGATTTTGGGTGGTTACTATAGAATGCATATATTATTTATTTTTTTGTGTGAAAAAAGTGCAACTCCCACATTTTGTAATAACCACTACAATATGTAATAATTAAGCACAAAATTCAGCAACATTTATTTCATGTTGCGTTCACGCTGTTTATTACAAAATGTGGCAGATTATTACAAAAATCTGGGTGTTATTACATAATGAAGTAAAAATGTATTAAATTTGTTCTAGTTATTACATGATGTGTTGTTATAACTCTGTGTTGTTACATGCAGTGATAAGAAGTGTACTACAGGACTCTGTGACATCACCGTTGGGTGTGGTTACAGGTGCAACAAAACATATTTCACAAAGTAATTTCGAACTAACCTCATTCTTCAGCTTGCTCCCTGAAAATCTGTGATCAAAAAGAAACATATTTTATATTTTAAAATATAAATACATCAAGGAACAAAACATCCGTCATCTGCAAAGACTGAGACATAACAGATAAATACTAATTGTGCACTAATGCTGGCCATACAAATAATACAAACAATAATGATCAACAAGCAAAAAAACAAGGAGGTACCATATGGTATGCAGGAATAAATCATGTCAAATGTTTTGTTACCTTGTCAAACCTTTTCCAGAATACACAGAGTGATAGTAAGCGCTGCTCTCTTTGATGCCAATTCCATAGTAATGATATCTGTATGATGTAAAAGTATTAATGTCCAATAAGTACAACATTTTGGAGTTTGTTGTTACATGACAACTTCTTTGCAAAAATTCGAAATAGGAGAGAATGAGGTTAGGATTTATTTTTTTTTGCATTTACTTGGAGTGTCCTCTGGTGCCAAGTCTTCTTGTTGTTAAAAGAGGAAACTTCTGTCGAATTGTCTGATGAGAAAGGGTTGTATAAAGTTCTGGTTAGATCAATCAGTCATATCAGTCATATCATTGCCAATGGATCAATATTTGGAGTATACAGTACCTTCATAATGAACAATATGTGATATTTTAATTACAGTTTTAAACAGAAATCATAAAGTATAAACTTTGTAAGATATTTTAAGACTTCCTGAAATATACTCATAACAACAAAGAGACATGTAACTGAAAGCACTGTACCCTTAATTGACGAGGACAAATTGATAAGTAAATTAAATCCACAGATAGATACCTTTTTCAGATTTTATAGAACACATTTTCTGATTTCAAACAAACACACACACACACACACACACACACACACACACACACACACACACACACACACACACACACACAACCACCTTTCCAAATGTAGCAGCACAGGCCGGCTCTAGTTTCTCCTTCCTGCAGAAGTCCAGGTAGTGAGCATAGAGGATACATCGAGGCAGACACACTCCTTCACACACAATATAATTCTCCTCCAGCCTGTTGAGACACATCAGTGAGAAAAACATGTAATTATCACAACAATATCGGAGAGATCCACTGAATGCAGGAAATGCAAATACTCACAAGAAAGATAATATTAGAGGACAGATTTACTTTTAAATTTCAGAAGAAAAAACAAACAAAATAGAAAAGTGCTTCACATCAAAGCAAATAAAAAACACAGCAATAACAAAATACAAATTCTAAAGCAGCAATACACAAATTAGAATATAACACATATGACTGAATACAAACTAGAATCAGGTGAAATCAGGGAAGGCAGAGCGATAACAGTACGTGTTAAGCTGAGATTTAAAAGAAGCCACTGACTCAGACTCAGATGTTCTGAAGAGACAGAAATATAGCTTTGGGAAGGTGTCTAAAAATAATCATCCAGTTGCCAAAAATTGTTTAAAGTTTAAAATAGGAGGGAAAAATCACCTTCGCTTGCCTTTTTTTATTGGTTTAAGGAGTGGGAATTAGGGGAGCGAGTTAAAAATATCCTTTACTTTGCATACCACAGAAAAGAAAAAAAATTGCGACTAGAAAGAGCAATCTTTTTGGAGTCTGGAAAAATATAGTAGTCAAATATAGGTGTTAACAAATCACCTGCAGGTTTTGTGCAAAGTTTTGGAAGGTGAGTTTTTATGTCACCATGTATCCAAAAGTAATTTCATAATTACACACAGCAGTTTTTACATTACTCTACCATCCTGTAGGATGGAGGAAGGAAGGTATCTGTGATGCAAAGCAATGCTGTGGATACAATAAATGAATGTCACCTCCCACACACCTATTAACATGGATATTACTGTCCCTTTACTGGTGCAGTAAATAGCACATCTTTCAGAGCTCTTACCACTGCAGCGTGAGTTGCGTCTGTTTCTTCTTGTCCTTGATGATCTGACTGATGGTCTTTCTGGAGGACGAGATGCTCTGTTTGATGGTCAGGTCCGAGTTTAAGTCCATCAGGTCCTGGTCTTCCTCAGAGGACGGTGTTTCATTGCTGTCCTCTGCTTCTGAGAAAACACACAGACAAATATAATACATAGCTCACAAGAGGTTTACTTTCAACATAACTTGACTTTTTCAGTAAGGTTTACACAGATACTGGTCTTTCTATCACTGTCTAAAAGAGAGTGAGACAGCTTCTTCTTCTCTAGCATAATTTCTGCTAATACCTTCTTCTTCTTGGATTAGTTCTGTACTGTGTAAAGTGATTTGTGCTTTCTTTTAACACTTAGATTGTTCACTGGTCTGCCCGCACAGTAAACTAAAATGTGTATGAGCAATGACAGGATATAATACATATTATTCTATATATAACAATATATATATATATAGTTATATATAGAATAATATGTAACAATATATTGATGATATATATATATATATATATATATATATACAGCTATTCATGTACTGTGCATTTTGAATGTTCCTGTGTTCAAAGGGAATGTTTTAATTGCTTTTGGTGCAGAAATTGCAAACTAAAGCAAACGACACTCCAAAGTGAGAAAAAAGACAAACGTGAACCCTAGTAATGTCATATGTCATGATGACAAAAAATCTAAGAAAAATAATTTCTGCAATTATACATCATAACAAGTCAATGATGAACTATCAAACAGGCCAAATTAATCAGAGTAAATGTACTAATACTCAATTAAAAACAGCACAGAAATACATTTTGTGTTGTGTTCAAGAGCTCATATACCCCAAATCCATCCATTAGAATAATATATAATATTGGAGCTGACAGTCAAAGAAAACAGAGTTTGTAAACTTATTATTCACTACAAAAGAAATACAAAATTGTATGTGAATCTTGGCAGCTCAACAATATTTTTGCATATCTTTTCAAATGTATCAGCTGAACTGAACTGAAATTAAATTAACAGTTGTGGGTAGGGAGGGTGAAAACAGTACAACTGAATAAAGTGATTAAAAATTGGACCGTGAACTACTTTAATCCTGACACCGCTAATAATTAACATGATAGGGTTGAAGCTTTTACAGCAAATGAGGTGTCGATGAAACATTTGATCTATCCTTGTGGAAAAGTTTCACAACTTAGAGTTGTAACATTTTTGCTGAAATGCTGCCCGATATTAGAAAAACAGCACTTTGTGAAAATCCCAAATACAGTGTGTGATATTTAATAGCTTTAACAATAACACTTCCTTTTTGTGCATGTCAAAATCTTTTGTTGACAGTAGTGAGAACCAAAAGAAAAGTCCTTTTTTGCAGGATAAATGTTTGCAAAAAACTGTTGAAATTAGGATTTATGTTGAGCTACATACTTTATGGAAAAAATAAGTATCTGTCTTAATGTAAAGCTGCATTTCAGAATCAGAGTACCACCACAATACTATCTGACTGACTTCCTTTTCATCCATTAACTATATTTTCTCCTCACTGATTCCTCTCACTTTAGTTACGTAAATCACATATTCCCTCCTGTTTGTGTGTCTTTATCATCATCCTTATTCTCATGTGTAGGGCCAAAAAAAATTGTGGAAAAAAATGAATGGGATCTCTTTGTTGTAGCACCACCATGTGGTCAGTCACTTATTTTTTACCTGCGCAGATTTGAAACGTATGCAGAAAACGTTCAGATCTAAAGACTTTGAGTGAAGATTAATTCGAGAAAACGGGAGATGATGATGATGATGAAGACTTAAGAAGGATGTTAACATAAAACAGTGACACTTCAGCTTTAATGATCTGAACTTCCAGCAGTAATAAGTGATCGAGAATGCTTGTTTCATTACCTGATTTGATCCCGGAATCATCCTCCTGATGGAAATGTGTCTGTCCGTTAAATTCTGTGCGTGTTTCCTCTGGTGAGCTGCACAAAGTCTTGGTTAGAGAGTGTATGAGAAACACTCCATCTCTGGCTGAACTCTCACTGCTGCGTTTCATTGGCATAGTCAAATTAAAATAAATGTTAATAAACAAATCAACCAAAGACAAAGTAAAAGAAAAAGTCAGCCTGCTGTGAAAAAACCCCCCTCCACTGCCACTCATTTGTCCTTAGAATGAATCTTCAGGCAGTGTTTCTCGATCCCAAATTCACTCAAGTCCAGGAAAAGATTCAACTGATCACAAAATACCACGTGAAGCATTTTTTTGTCCAACCGACGATTTTGAAGCTTAAGAAAAGTGGAAACAACTGCACTCTTGTTAAATCTGACAGAGCAACCTCAGACTAATAAAGCCGTGCTGTGGAAAGGCAGAGCTAATGAACCCGTGGATGCATTCATCATATTTACAGAGGACTGGGGCTAATCCAGGTTATTAATGATTAACAGAAAAACCCTCATCCATCTGTCCATCCATCCATCCTGCCTCCCATACTCAGCTGGCCCTTTATAGAAAGTTATATATGTATAAAAAAAACAATTGTCTAGTTTACTTTTACTTTATTTAGGTAGCTTTGTTTTAGTTTCAAATACTTACAGGAGGCTATAGCTCTAAGATAATTTTACCTATGAAGCTGCGTCCACTAGAACTGCAACTAATGATTATTTTCATTATCAATAAAGCCTTTGATTTTTTTTATTTTTTATTCATTATGCAGAAAGGCCACTTTCGATTGATGAATTAATTTAATTTGCATTTAAAATGAGCCACAGTGTCAGTCAGTGTCATATTTGCAAGTCAGATCATTTCCGGATTGTCAATATTCATATTTAAAACATTTAGCCTGGAGCTCAAGACATTTCTGACCTTTATTGATCGACGAGTAACCGGAAGTGAGATCAGACACGTGTTGCAGCATTCAGGAGCATTAACTTGACAGGTCGCACAAATGAGGCGGCACACCAGGTAGGACAGAGTTATGAATGTGAGTGAGGTCACTTTTAACGGAAAGACGTCAGTATTTTCCGTCATTGACGGTAATATGAGATAAAAACCAACCATGACGTAAGCTAACTGTTAGGCCAAACTATGACGTTAGCTTCAGCGTGGCCTAGCGTTTGCATAGCAGTATTTATTCTTTGCTAGTTTCTGCCGCTAACTCCCGCTGAATGTCATTTTACATCGCCATGAAAAACTCGGAGGAGTCACCTTTGGTTAGTCCGTCCATCCTTACGTACCCTGTAGATTTAAGGAATAGTGCGTTTGCCAAATATCTACATTTTATGAATTGTGTTTTTGGCTCAGTAATATTATTAAAAGGTAAGCTAGCTAACGTTACATTAAAACTGAACAATATCCTCACCAATCGAACGATAAAATAGCCGCACATTAGTGTCTAGTCATTTCCATGGTGTTTAAATAAAGCCTACCAAGCCTAAGTCAAATCTTACTGTAAAGTTACAGACTAATTAAGTAATTCTTATATGAGGTGTCGATTTGATGATCGTTGTGGAAACGTTTCATTACTTAGAGTTAAAACATTTTTGCTGAGATCTTCCTAATATTGCTATTATATTAAACAGCACTTTGTGATAATCCTAAATACAGTGTATGTAATATTTAATAGCTCCAACATTAAGTATACTAAAACTAGCTTAAATCAAACCTGACTGTAACGTTATATACTACTATAAGACCTGCTGGATCCACAAACATTTCACATATGCTTAACTTAAAGGGAACATTTGCCACGTTATATGTGTATCTCCAATCAGTGCTGATGGTATGTAAAGAAATAAATTCCCTAAAAATCACAAATTTGCCTCAAAGGGGTTTACAGTGTCTTCAATATAACACACTCTATCCTTACACCCTCAATTTGGAGAGGAAACACTTTCCGAAGAAACCACTTTTTAAATGGAAAAATAAATAATATGTAAAAAAAACATGTTAAAGTTAAGTCTTGTTTTACGTTGATAAAGACGTAGTATGTAAAGGTGAACATCTGTGCTGTTTTGTTCTTGTGTGTGTATTTGTGATTATTGATCACCAACATGTATCTTTCAGGTTGTGTTTAGGATGTAATCGTCACTGATTCTGTAGCCATGCAGTCAGTGCTGGGCTCCGAACATCAAAAGTAAGCAAATCCATGTGGCAAAAATAAATTGATGCTGGCATGTTCTTCCTTATAGTATAAATTATTGTTTTTGTGGATTTAGCAACTGGTTTGAAATTGATAGAAAAGCTTTTAGATAAAGTTATGATTTTTTGTCAGTGGCTTAGAAATTAGTGGAGCACCACATCTGGCTATTCAACAGTTATTTGGCCTCCCATTTAAATGTGAAATGAATCTCTTTTATGTTTGTTTTTTCTCTTTTAAACAATTTTTAGGATATAAAATGTAATTTCAACATAAATTACAATTTGCTAATAAATGAAAATAGCCCTTAACCTATTTGCATGTAAAAGTTCCATACACAAGGAAGAGGAATGGAGCTCATACTGGGGTCTGAAACAGTCTTCACTGTATTTACTGTCGCCATTTTAATTATGTGTCCAAATTATATGTCCATGGTATGGAGTCCCACAATGCACTGTGCTGCATTGTATTTGTGTGAAAATTACTGATGTGTTACTCCACACTAGGGATGCATCGATTTGAATTTTCAGTCCAGATACCTGCCGATATCTAGAACAGATCATATACCTGTGTTAAATTAATAATCTATATGCCTCACTATGTGGAAGAGACTGGGATAATTTGTTAAGGTGTAAAGCAACATCAGACTTGACTCAAACATTGCTTAAACACAAAGACAAATATAGATAAAAATGTTATTTTACATTGTTTTTATAATAATTGTATTGATATCAGATCGGCCCATTGACACCGATACCCAATTCAGCTGTTTGAGTCAGTATCTGTCCAACATCTGATAGCAGTAATGGTGCATCTGTACTCCACACCCGTGATGATGCATGGTTCCTGTGTCCAAAATCTCAATTCACTGCTCACTATAGAGTATACAGTTGACTGTTAATTGTAAAGGAAATGGTTTTGTGGGTTAGACACAGTATGGTCTTCATTTTGCTCCACACACCAGGCTCTGAAAAATGTCTGGTGTTTAAATAATGTCTTGATTTTCCACAAATGTGGAAATTTGCCTTTGCTTTCAAATGTTGATTAAAACAGTCTGAATGTATGCAATCATAAAACCACCAAATTATTAACACTTTTTAAAGGTTAATAATACAAGTCACTTTAATTTGCAGATATGGCACATCTGCACCATGTGCCCTTTGGCCAGTGGACCTCAAGCTAACTCACTTGGACTGGAACCCTGACGCAACCTTGATACACTTCCAGGGACAGTACCTTACCATATGTGATCTTGACTATATAATCTTGCAAGGGGAAATACAGAATGTACCAAAGACTAAAGCTGTAGTGGATATTGGAGAGTTTTGCCTTGTGGAAGATTTGGGTTCAGGCCGCTGGTACAGAGGAAGAGTTCAAAACCGGAAAAAGGACTTGTTTGATGTTTTCCTCATAGATCACGGTAACGTTTTGAGTGTCAACATCGCCCATATATCTTCCTGTTCAAATGACCTGTTCATCCTGCCTCCCAAGATAGTTTGCGGCTTTCTTGCAAATGTTCTGCTGCTCCATGGCTGTTCTCATTCTGTAGTGGAGAAGTACTTCTCAAACCTGATTGGGAGAAATGTCAAAGGTTACATCCAAGCCCTCTTGCCCCACAAAGTGCTCTTGTTGGAAGCCTCTGACATTAACATTGACCTCTTTAGACATGGGTTTGGGAGGCATGTGGACACGGATACGTTCCTCCTCTTGGTTGGGATGCTCACAGAGGTGCCACTCAAACAAAACATGGAGCCAGTTCCTGACTTACTCATTGAAAAGCCACTGGGGCAAGAATTTAGCTTCAAACCGTCTGGTTTGCAGGGATACAAAGACATTCTGTCTCTCTGTGGGCCTAGATTGAGTTCTGGGACACGTGCTAAAGTGCATGTTACTGCTGCTGTCAGCCCTGGGCTGTTTTACTGTCAGAAGACCAGTATGGAAACAGATCTTTGCAAAATGTCAAAGACGCTGGCTGCAGTTAATGAGTGCCAAACCAAAGAACGCAACCAGAGGACTCCAGAAAACCTGGGTTTACTGTGCTCAGTCAAAGGCAAAGATGGGAACTGGTACAGAGGCTACGTGCAGTTTCTCCCAGTCAACTCTCAACTTCGAATTTTGTTCATTGACTATGGATTCTTTGAGTCTGTCAAAGTTGAGAACGTCCACAGGTTGCCACCTGACTTATTTTCAACACCTGTCATGGCATTTCCATGCTCGCTCTCCTCACTGAGTGATCAGGATGAGGCGGTCAAAAAACAGCAATTGAGTTTTCTCAAGGCAGCCTTGCTTGGAAGAGTGTTAGATGTGGAGATCAGTGGTTTTGACGAAGGACAGCACCTGTACTCTATCACAGTAATTGGTGTTGAAGATAATAACGTGAAGGAACCAGAGTCCATTCAAGAGCTTCCTAGCATGAAGGTTGAGTCAGTTTTGGAGGAAGATCTGTCACCTCAGTGTGGCTATTTATACTATGAGACAATTATGGGCAAAGCAGTGTGTAAAACACTGGAAGCAGAAGGGGTCCATGTAAACTCTGTCTTTGTGGGCTATGTCGAGTATGTCCAGAATCCAAGCCACTTCTGGATCAGAACACAAAAACGTAATGATGACTTTGAAGAAATGATGACTAAAATGGCAGATAACTTCAGTCAAGTGAAGCTGGATGAAGACGTGCTGTCGAATCCCGAGCTTGGGACACTGTGCTGTGCAGTGTATGAGGCAGACATGCATTTCTATAGGGGTGTAGTGACAGGCACTCTTGAGCATGGATCTGAAGTTCTTTTTATCGATTTTGGTAACATTGAGAAAGTGCCACACATGTTGATCAAGAAGATACCTGAGACAATTGCCAACAAACCAGCGTTTGCCTTCTGTTGCACTCTTGTTAATGTTTTACCGTTGGATGAAGTCTGGCCCAGCGCCACCTCTGACTTTTTCAGACGAGCTGTGTCAAACAAAGCCCTGCTAGTCCATTTGGTCCAAATGACAAAAAACAAATTTGTTGTTGATCTCCATGACATGGGAAGTGAAAACAATCAAAGTATCACTGAGCTCCTGATCTCTTCCAAACAAGCCCAATACTGGAACAACATTGCCATAGCGCATGTGATGCAAAACAACACAGATTTGACTGAAAAAACAAGATGCCCAAGATATGGTTTGACATCAGACATCAATGGGAATACAGAGCAACTGAATGATTGTGAGAAGGAAGAGAAAACATGCAGAATTCAAACTGAGAAGGCCCAAGCACCTGCTAGCTTCAAAGCCTTAAGCATCAAGTCAGGGTGTAATTTTGCTGTGAATTGCTCTTACATCAAGTCCCCATCAGATATCTGGTGCCAGTTTTTAGAGAAGCTTCCAGCCTTGGAGGAACTGATGGATGAACTCTATCAATATTACTCAACTCACACAGTTCCCTTACAATCAGGGGATTCATGTTGTGTCGCCAAGTCACCTCAAGATGGAAGATGGTACAGGGCCTTCATCACAGAGAAACAGAACAGTTGTGTCAGAGTGATGTTGGTTGACTATGGCTTTACCATCCAAATCAAGGAGCACAATCTTCAGGCAATAATGCCAGGATATGTTTCCTTGGAAGGACAAGCTTTTAGGTGCAGCCTTAACATCCTGCTCGAACCTGTTGACCCCAAGAACCGTGGGGATTGGAGTCCGGGGGTGTGTAAGACACTGAAAGATTTTGTCCTTAACAGCACCGGTTGTCTAAAATGTGAAGTTGTCTCACAGTTGAATGTGAAAAACAAAGGGCTCTGCAATGTTGTGGAACTCTACAACACCAAAACCCAACGGAGCCTAACAAATTTGCTACGGGGCGTGCAAAGAGAAGAGCAAATCTCAGCAAAGCAACTGTCGACCGTGATTCCTGAGTCTTTTGTCTACTCTTCACATGGTCTAAGTCCTGGAAATGAGGAACAAGTCTACATCACTCACGTTAGCAGTCAGTGGGAGATCTACTGCCACCTTGAGAGAAACACTGAAATCATTGAAGAGCTCGAAAAGAAAATTGCAGATGAGAGTGAGAAAATGATGCAAGCCAGTACGAGAGCAGTTGTGAGGAAGCTGGCCCTGGCAAAATACTTTGATGGCAAATGGTACAGGGGCTTGGCACATCCTGTTCAGTCCCCTCTGCATCTCGGCATGTTTTTTGTGGATTATGGTAACACAATCATATCTGAGAAGACCCATGTCATGTTTGTCCCCAGAGACTCTGCTGATTTGTTGTACACACCCATGCAGGCTGTGAAATGCCACCTTGCTTCAGTGTCCAAGAAAGAGCTCTATGCAGGTGTGAAAGAATGGCTTGATGGTGCAATCCTCAACAAGCAAGTGAGAGCGGTCATAGTTGGAAAGGGCGAAGATGGTTCGTTTGATGTTGAACTGTTTGATGGAGATGTTAACGTCAATCAGAAGGTAAAGGAGCTCGTTCTCAGTCTTTCACCAGAAACAAAGACACTTGTGAGTTTTGGACACACAAAGCTTTCAGTTGAGTGCAGGAGACGATGTAAACAACAGTCTTCAAAGTGCCCTACATTGAACGCCTCTAGATGCACTCAAGTTGTGAGAGCGCCTCACAAAAAGAAAAAAAACAGAAAAGGCCAAGTTCATGGTAAACGACCTCAACATAGAGAGGAAACGGAGATCCGCCAGCTCTCGAGTTTGCCGAACACGAAAGTGAGCGCAGGTTTCAGGGCGATGTGTTTCGTCTCCCACGTTAACTCGATCAACAGTTTTTTTCTTCAACTGTCAGAGGATGAACCTGCCATCTTGAAAATGGGCAAAAATCTCAACTCGAGTATCTTCAGAGATTCCTTGAAGACGGCTACATCTTTGAGAATAAATGACCTTGTTCTGGCTGAGTATGAGGAAGACGGGGCTCTGTATCGTTCTGCTGTGAAAGACTGTGAAGGAAGTTCCCATTTCAAAGTTGAGTTCGTGGACTATGGAAACTCAGCAGTTGTGGGCAAGGACAAGATCTACTCCATACCAGAGGAGTATCTCTCTCATCCAAGATTCAGCATGTCATGCTCCCTGTTGGACACAAACATGTACAAAAGTGATGTTTCCTTCACCGATGCTGTTATGGAGAAGCCTCTCATGGTTCATTTTGTCCGTCATGAAGTTCATTGGGAAGTCAAGGTTGAGATTCTTGATGGAGCCGTTTGTGTTCCAGCAGCGCTGGAAGCAGCTGTTGAAAGTAGCACTGAAAGTGAAAAGGGAGAGAAGTCTCCTGTGGATTCAATTGAAATAGAAGAGAAAGTGAGATCCTGTGAGCAGAAATTCCTTACAGAAGAAGTGAGTGAGAAAAAAACAGCTGAATCCCAAAGAACTACTATTGAAGATAAAGGCCTCATGCTGAAACCAACACTTGCCACACTGTCACCTGAACTAGAAGAACACAGAAGAGCACCCACCATAAACAAAGAAGATTCTAAGAAGAATCCAAGAATAACGTCAAAATCAACAACAAGCGGATGTGCCGATGCAATCATACCTCCGTCTATTCAGGCTAAAGACACAGAGACTAGTACAGTTCTGTCGGTCCTGAGTAACAGCAACTTTTACGCCAGACTAAATAAGACCAGTGAACTGCTTACTGCATTGGAAAGTCGTATTGCCGACAACCTATACATCTGCAAGATGGTGGCAGAAGAGGATGTCAAACAGGGCCTCGAATGCTTAGTTCAGGTGTACAAGCAGTGGCACAGGGCTGTTGTTCAAAATGTAGGCTTGGAAACATGCCAGGTTCTCCTCGTGGATCATGGAATAACTGAAAAAATTCCAAGTTGCTCAATCCGACACCAGTCTAGCATGCTGACAAAAATCCCGCACCTTGCAGTTTTGTGCAAATTGAACTGCCTTGGGTTCAGTGAGGGAGAGGCTGCTCCTGATTTGTGGTGTGAAACACTCAAACCAATGATTGGCAAAGAAGTCCAACTGGTGTTTGTGTGTTATTCAGAAACTGAAAAACTATGGAAGGTTGAAATAGTCATCAATGGACTGTTCCTTCTTCATCAAACCACAACCTCACTGCAGCCGAATGGAGAGATGGTCCCATCAACTGCCGAAACCCAAAATGAGAAAGCGGAAGGAGAATTCAAGTTAAACACAAGCCCTACTCGGCAACTTATCTTTGCTCCTATTGATATAGATAAGTCGTATTCTGGGTCGCCTGCCGCAGTGACGACTCCCTTCGAGTTTTGCATCATTCTGGAGGACTTACTTCATGTCATGAACAAAGTGTCCTTAATATTGGACGACCTCCCTGAGAAAATGTCTCCTCTTCCTGAAGCCCTCCTCGTCCCTGGCACTTGCTGCCTGTTTAAATCAGACACTAAGAATAAGTGGTGCCGGGCCGAAATCGCAGAAGCCGACACCACAGCAGTCTTGAACCTGGTGGATTACGGCCATTACGAATGCATCCCGTACGAAGACTGCTCCAAGCTGAAGAGGGTCCCTGAGGAAATAACGGACCTCCCAAAGGTGACGTACCCTTGCATTCTGAGAGGGGTGAAGCCGGTTGGAGTGGATGGACAGTGGACCGATGGAGCAGCAGTCTTCTTCCAGCAGTGTTTGTACCAGAAGAACCGCCAGATCTTCTTCAGAGAGTTTGTATCAAACACCCACTGGAAGGTGGATATTCTGGCAGATGGCATCCATGTCGCCAAGGAGCTGGTGGATGCTGGACATGCCAATTACATAGACGTCGTGCTAGGATTGTGGTAGGCTCCTATCACTTTATATTTATGTCTTTATTACACTTTAATTGAAGCACCTCAGCTATATTTTCTAGTTCACATTTTCACTATTGATTTGAATTCTATACAACACACTATTTTGAGATAAGTGAAGCAGTATAATATGAAGACAAACTTTTATTCATTAATCAAATTTGAATAAAACAAGTAGGATAAAAAAAAAGAACAAATTGGTTTTGATGAATAAATAATGACTAAATAATGAACAGTAGTCCTTCAGAATGTGATCCTTTATTTTTCTAAAATATTATTTATTTTTACAATTAACACTTGAAAGTATGAAGGCACTTGCAAATTACAAGGTAGTACAAAATGTAAACCATTTTTTTACCTCTTTATTTAAGATTTCAATAAACTTATTTTATTTTCCCTTTTACAAAATCTACCAGCATATCTTCAACTGTAAACTTGTCAACTGTAAACTTGACCAATCACTTCATGCAATAGGAAATTATTGTTAATGATTTAAAATTCAGTTTAAACTCTTTTTAGCATCTGTGTATCTCAGCATGATTCTTTAATAATCAGAAAAGAAAAGAACTGACAAAACAGAAAAAAACGTTTGCACATTTTCAAGCTTAATACATAAAACTTGTCATTATTTCTGATACATTCAGGTTCCAGGAACAGAGCTCCTGTAGAGCAGCTCCTGGTAGCCCTGACAGTGAGGAAGAGTGTGGCCAGGAAGAGGAAGGCTTCACCAGGATGGCAGATCTCTCTGCTGAGTCCACTGATGAAGAAGAGGGGAAGATGCCACTCAGCGTTGTGCCTGAATGTCATCAATGTAGGGGAATATTTTAAATACTTTTTTGTCAATTGCCATCAAATGAAAGTGTATGTTGATCAATGCAGACTGCTCGAAGATGTTTTGCTGGCAACATTCAGCCTTTGACTTTCAGTCATTTCAAAGGATTGGATTCCTTGATAGTGAATATTTATTTTTGTAAATGTAGCATTATTGTTGCATGGACATGCCGATGAAACAGTGGTTTGTTTTAAAACATTTCCAAGGTGGTACTTTTGAATAGTTTTCATGTCGGTCCCATGGGAAGAATGCTACAGTGTTTATGTATAGGGCTGAGGTAATAAAATTGATTTCCGATTCAAATCGATTTTCATTTGAATGATCCAATATTGATTCATAAAATTTCGAGATCTGTCTTTTAATATTTGCCTTTTCCCGCGGACTGGCAAACCTCAGTTGATTCAAAACATGCTTGGAGCTGCTCTGCTGAAGGCAGTTTTGCGGTGCCGCTAATCACCGGTGTGCAGATTGAAATGAACAGGAGGAGAGCTAGTTAGCTGTTAGCAGCCGGTGGGCAGCACAGTCCTGCAGGGAGCTAACGGCTAACGTTAACCGAGGTTCCATTGAATTACATTGTGATGTGTTAAGGCTCTGTACTGTAAAGATGACTATTTAGTGACAACGTTATTGGGATGTGTTCGGATGTTATTTTGTAATATGACGTTTTAGGCGAGAACCTTGTATAAATACACTTGTTTGACAGTAATATTAAATAGGTTTTAGAGAGGGAATTATGACCCCTTTAACTTACTAAAACTAGCTTTAAGCAGCATGTAATACATGAATGAAACTACTAGTGCCAAGATTTTTTTTTTTATCAAAGCAAATATTTATTTAAAAATTCAGCCATTTATTTCCTAATGATTTGAATTTAGTTTGTATGCAAATAACCACTATAAATGACAATAACAAGGATAAAAGGACACATTCATAATTGTAATTATGACAGTTTCAGTTTACACTGACTTGGGGAGGGTTGGAATTATCTTCTGAGACATTTGCTAAAAATGTTGGTCTGGAGCCTTGAATCCAGAATTTAATATGGCACTTGAGTTTTGTTTTGACAGATAATATTATTGATGCCTTTATTAGACGTGTATTTCTAGCAAGTCCTGGAAAATGCTTAGTTATGTACATTAACCTTACAGTAATGTACAGTGCTGTAACTTTGTTTTCTTCTGTTACAGGTCCTCTGATGTGAAGGCGGTCTGGTTGGAGCAGCGATTTCACAGCCATTCCCATTCGTTATACTTAATGTTAATCCAAGTGAGATAATGTTGGCTAAATGTTGAGCCTGAGCACTTTGGGACAATTTGCTTTACAATGTTATTATGTAAACCTATTTAAGGTGAAACAGATTTGTTTTGTTTTGTTGACTTAATTTGAGTTCTTTCAAAGATTTGCAAGTCAGCAGCACCGTGCCCCTTGAGTTCAAGTTTTATTAAGATTTAAATTAGGTGCAGGGTCTTTACATTAATAATGTTGATGGATGTTCAGTTCATTTTTTGTATCTACTTTTAACTTTTCAAAGAGTGTTTTTTTATGTTTAAAGAAAAATATATGAAGTCTGACAATGCAGGGTTGGTTAAGGCAAGGTGAACAAAATATAAAGTAGCCAAGCACACATTTTGTTCTAAATTACACATTTTATTGGACATTTGTATATTGGTCTTCTTTGTTCATTTGTTCGTTTTAGTGACCTTTGACAGGAATTATTTTTTCCAGATTAAAAAAAAGTTTGGTGTGAACTTGGTGCCTTCTGTTGAATTAATATTGTTGACTGGAAAAAATACTTTTCAGGTGCAACATCAATCTGAGTTGATACTTATTTTGCTCTCACATACTTTGTTCTCTTAACTAGTAGTGAGGCAGAGGTTCATTAAGTACTGAGGGAAAACGTAAACGCCCTGATATTAACATTATAGAAATTCCACTTCCTACCACTAGAGAGCGGTGTTTAGCCATGGCTGTTAGTTCATAGTAAGCCATGGATCAGGCACTGCTGTTTGACGCCATGACATGCATCCGTAACCATTCAACCAGTGTTAAGTGGTGTCTATTTACATTAGTTTTAGTGAATGGAAACTTAACATTACAGTATGTGAGGTACTGCAGTGGCTGTCAAATCTGCTAGAAACCCAAATCACCAAAGCTATTTAGGCAGTTTTTACCTGTTCAGTTCCACAAATTGTTTAATTTATAAGACAAATATCACCAGGAAACACGTTTTGGATCAAAGGTAGCATATACATATTTGCCTACAGTAGCACAAATATATTTTAAGACAGAACATACAGAAAAGTAATTGAACTAAACTACAGCATGCAACGAGGTAGGTGGGCTACACTAAAAGGAAATAGTTATAGAAAAAAAGGTTTAATGCTTGCGCCTCATTAACCCATTCACACAAGCAAATGGTAGCAGTTTCAGTGCGTTGGCTAAGTTAGGCATTGAACTCCAACCCTGCAGTCAGTGGACAACCTGTTCTACCTCCTGATACACAGCTTCCACTGTAATGTCTATTCTAAATGTCATACAGGGCTTGTTTAAAGGTCAGAAAAATAATTAAGAATTTGCGGTGGTTTCTCTACAGTATTGGTCTCTGATTTGTTGACTTAAAAATAAAACATAAAATATACTTGTCAGAAGTGGGATTCGAACCCACGCCTCCAGGGGAGACTGCGACCTGAACGCAGCGCCTTAGACCGCTCGGCCATCCTGACGTTGAGTGATATAAGTTTTACTAAACAAACTAAACTAACAAACTAAACTAAACACATAAGCAGCCGTTTCAGCCGAAGAAGAAGAGCAGTCTCGGGTGCAGTCTTTTTATCCGTCACCACACCAGGGTCAGGTGTGGCTCATCAGCTGCCGATCAACATCCTGAAAGACAGCAGGACACAGACCCCTGTCGACATGCTTTGGGATAAAGTCATAGTATAGTTTATCCAAAAAAAGTCATAGTATATCAAAAAGTGTTGAAGAAGTCAAAGTATATTATGTCGATAAAAAAGTCTTAGTATAGTATGTCGAAAAAAGGCATAAAAAAGTAATGTTGAAAAAAATCTTAAAAAGGTTATATGTCGAAAAATAAGTCATAGTCCCTCCCCCACAGACCTGGTCAACCTCTACAATAACACACTATCCTCCTGCCTTGATCAGCCTGTCCCTCTCAAAACCAGAACTGTCTCTTTCACCCACACTGCTCCCTGGTTCACCCCTGAACTCCGCCTCATGAAATCCCGGAGACCCAGACTAGACCCAACAAAACCGGCCTCACAGTACACACCCTGGCTTAAAGGAATACATACAGCAATACAAACTGGCCCTCAACACTGCTCACTCCACCTACTACTCTGGCATCATCCACTCCAGTTCCGCCAACTCCAAGATCCTCTTCTCCACAATAAATAAACTCCTCAAACCTATGGACAATCTCTCCCACTCCTCCACAGCAGAGAAATGCAACTCCTTCTGGTCGTTCTACAAAGCAAAAATTGTCCAACCCTGTATCTGTAAATCCTCCACTAACTGACCTCTCTCAATTCTCCCTCATCTCCCCCTCAGATCTCAATAAATTACTCTCTGTCATGAAGACTCCAACATGTGACCTGGACCCTATCCCTTCCACTCTAGTCATGGCTCATCTCCCGGCCCTCCGCCCGCACCTCCTCTCTGTCATCAACTCCTCCCTGTCTACTGGCTCCGTCCCTCCCGCCCTCAAACTGGCCTCAGTCACACCCATCCTCAAAAGGCCTTGACAACAACTACAGATCCATCTTCAATCTCCCTTTTCTGTCTAACATACTGGAACGCACTGTTTCTCATCAACTGAAAACCCACCTGGACTCAAACCAACTGTATACCATTTCAATCTGGATTCAGATCTCATCACAGCACAGAAACGGTCACCAACGACAGTTTCTGTCACCAACGACCTCCTCCTCTCCTCAGGTGACCACTCCCTCAGCATCCTGGTACTGCTCGACCTCAGTGCAGCCTTCGACACCATCAACCACTCCATCCTGCTTTCCCGTCTCGAGTCCTCCCTCCACATCACTGGCACAGCCCTCTCCTGGTTCAAGTCATACCTCTCCGACGTGAACAGTTCATTACTATCAACATAGTATAAGTATGTCGGAATTTTTTTGGAAAAAGTTATAGTAAAGTACGTCGAAGGAAGTCATAAAGAAGTCATAGTATAGCATGTCGAAAAAAGTTTAGAAATCATTGTATAATGAGTCGAAAAAAATCTTAAAAAGGTCATAGTATATTACGTCAAAAGAAAAGTCATAGTATAGCAAGTCATAAAAAGCCATAGTATAGTATGTCGAAAAAACAGTCTTACCTGGTAAGTGGTTGAGTGTGAGAGACTGTGAGGGCTTGAAATGGTGTAAATAGGAATAGGACAGCACTTTGCTGAATGAATCAAAACGTCATAGTATTTCGAAAAAAAGTCAATAGTATAGACCAGGGGTATTCAGTTAAAGTTCAACGAGGTCCAGTTAGAGAGAATTTCCTCGTGCAAAGGTCCGGATCATCACAATGTCTAACTTGTTCTATGATTTAGTCCCATATGTATTGAAGTAGCCAACAGTTGTATCAATGTCTGTATGTAGTCAACAACTGACAAATCAAATAAAGAAAGTTCAAATGAATAACATCTCAACAATATTTGTCAGATTTCAAATTTAACTGGATGAATTATAAATAATACATACTCTAATAATAAATACATGTTCTTCTCGTTTCAAGTAAAATATGGGCTGGATTAAAGAATAAATTACATAACAGAACGCTTTTGAAAAATGCATTGCATCTTAAAATAAAGTACTTAATTTCAGAAAAATGTATTTTACTGAATTGCCCTGCAGCTTTAAATTCAGTTTGTTCTGGTGTGAAGTGATGTCAATCAAAAAACTCTTCTAATAAGAGAAGTGTGTGTGCAGGGATGTAGTCTGTGGTTATTGAAACCACTTGTTTCAGCTCTGTTCCTCTCTGGTAACATCATTGTTGGTCAGTGCGCCGGTTAAAATACAAGCGCTCCCTCAAAATTGAATAATTCTCAAATATCTATCGGTTTTAGGTCCAGATACACCGGCGTCTGCCTATTAGTGACGCCTGGTAAAGTACGTCGAAAAAAGTTATGAACAAAGTCATAGTCATAGTATTCTATTAAAATGTTAAAGTGAAAGTATAGTATATAATAGAGTCACAGTATGCCATAAAGAATAACACATAACATACAATTAGTTTGTTAAAAGTCATAGTGCCAAACTATAGAAATATTACTTACAGTAATAGCAACAACTTATACTTAAAAGTATCAAAAATACGAATGCCCCATCATGTCAGTGTTGTATTATTAAAGCATTTACAGATAAGTGACACTAATATAGTTGGTCGAGGTGGAGCTTATATATACACTGTAGGGTAGTTCAACTGTAAAGTATTGTGTACATTAAAGCTCAATCTAAAAAAGCTAACTAAAGTATAGGAGTCAGAAAAAATGTAGTGCAGTAAAATGGTTATCTAATCAGACAAAGTGGAAGTAAGAAGTATTCAAAAATATTCAAGAAAAGTACAAGTACCAACAGTGTAAACAAATCAATTATCAGAGTAACACAATCAATATCTTCTCATAGACAAAATACCACACTTCAGTCGGCACTGTTGAAAACTCTGTATTTATTAATGATTTACAAAAAGGCTAAACATGAAACCATTAAGATGATTCAGTTCATTTCAAACTTAAAAAGAAGTTGTTGTTGTTGTTGTTGTTTTGGGTGGGAGAGGAGATAGTAGTGTAGTCTGTAGTGTTTGACTGGTCATTTATTTTAACAGCATCTTATCTCATCATGTAGAATCTTTTTTAGTGGAGGCTCCTGGAGAGAAGAAATGAAATAAATCCACACAGGATGGAGTCAAACTGCAGACGAGAGATACATTTGAAACAACTATTTTCCTATCTTTTTATTTTAGAACTGGGGGACATACCAGGGTCTGAAGGGTGGTCTTTTTCTACATCAGCAGTGTTGTGTACAATCACAATTCTGTCACCTTGACTCCGGTCCTAAAAAAAACCAAAAACATCTGGATCTCCCTGAACTACAGCTGGTGTAAAAATAGACAACTTTGTCTGTCTTTAATACAGAAAACACAGATTATCACCACAGTACGAGAGGTCCCAACTGTAATACACTTCTCAAAACAGTTTGGAGATACATAGTTAATAGTAAAAACAAGTTTTTGTGCAAGTATGTTTTTTTTTTCCCCCACAAGGTTTGAAATAAATATCTCTAAAGCAAAAGAGGACTTAAAGAGTATTTCCTTTTTTTTTATTTATTGTGAAAACCAACAATCACATTGTGAGTAGAAGAAATCCTTTTTCTGGCTTTGAATTTCAGGTACAATCAATCAAATTAATCACACACAACTCTGCAAAAAATGACTATTAGATTTAAAATAAAATAAAATTAGAGTTACCTCAGATTGGGGCTGAACATTTAAAACATTAACTCCACTGACAGTAAGATGCAGCAGGGAGACAGTCCAGTTTTAGAAGTACGTCCTGATAGATTTTCCTGTGACCAAAATGCTGTTCCATCACTTTAGTTTTGCAGTTTTTAGTAGCCTGGCAGGTTTCTACAGTAGTAAAAGAGTGAGACAGTTGTGGACCCAAATATTTACAGTAATGTTGTGCACTTAAAGACCTTTCTCCGGATGTACGATCCTCGTCTGGAGAATCTTTCAGAGTTGATCTAAAACATCACAAAATAAAATAAAAAAAATCCCAATGTGTTCTCGCTACGGAATGAATTAACAGTGTTTCCACTTACTAACAATTTAATAATAATAATAAAAAAAAAAGCAAATAAAGATTGGTCTGGAGCTCAATTAAAAGTGTGAAAACAACATGATGCAGAAAAAGAGCTTTAAGATAACACCATAAAATTGTTCATATTTCAGTGAGCTATTAAAAAAAAAAAAAAAAATTAAAATGAGAATAGATCTTTCTCCATCCCCTCGCCCCAAGAACCATTTTATAAACAAAAATATATCACCCTCTGTCGTGTGATTCTCAAATTCTCACTAGATACAATTAAAACTTTTTTACAGTGCTTTATCATTATATATCTTTGACAGACCTCAACAAGGGGAAGAACAATTTTAAGCCATAAATGTCTCTCCTATCGCAACGATATAGCTACGTCAAAAAAGTGAACGGTCCAGTTATTGAACGATTAAAATAAAAAAATAAAAAGGGGGGGAAAAAAAACAACACAAACAGGAGGAGACGGTCAGCGGTGGGGGAAGCGAGCACCGGGATCTCCCGACCTGGTTTTGTCCCACCCGCACCTTAATGTTACCGTGGAGAGGTGGCGCTGGAAGGTGAAAGAATCGGGTCGACTACTTGGTGTTGAGCTCGTTCTCCAGCTCCATGAGTTTGCGTGAAGCCTTGACCTTGTTGGAAACCTCCTTCCCCTGAGAGAAGAGACGCTGGCGCTCCTTAAACGTCATGCTCTCAGGATTGCCGCTGGGGATCGAGTTCTCCTGCTCCTGGCTGCAGATTTTATCATGCAAAAAGCGTTTCATGATGTTATTCATTATTATTTAAATAATCTGCATTATTGTTAATCAGCAGATTAATCTATGATGAACATAATCAAGTCGAGACTTTCACAGCTGGAAGGCAGAACTTGCACTGTGCTGTTTTCTTTTGTCTCGTCTGTATTTGCATATTTGGTATTAACCAGAGTCTCACCTTTTCGTCCATTTGTCTCGCGGGTCGTTGTAGACTTCTCCTGATCCTACAACTCCTGCCGAGTTTCCAGTGTACGAGTTAAATCCTGTCCGAGGTTCAGCAGTCACACATCAGACAGACAGACAGAGCAGATACGAGTCAGCATCGTTCATATTACAGCTTTTGTTATCCGAAAACATCCCAGATAGAAGCTGCTGGCTGCCGGACGTCAAGATCTCTGCTACACGTCCCCCAATTACTCCCATCATTAACGAGGAATCACAGGCATTACAGTGGACAACTACGTATTAGTTTCCCATTATAGTGTTGAACATCAAACAGAGACCCGGGTCTCCAGTAACCAGCAGCTTCTTCAGTCGTCATCACTTCATTTCCCACAGACCAGCCTGAGCAAAAGGAAGAAAGAGAGGGAACTGGTTCTGGAGAAGCATTAAGGCAGAAACAATTAGATCTCATTAAAGAAGAGCCGCAAGCCAAGAAAAGAGAAAGAGAGAGTGTTAAAAAGCTGTTAAAGGGCCATTCCAAAGCAGCAAAAATGGTCTGTGGAAGTGTCGATGGGATCCGAGGCCAAGGTCACCGTCATACATGTCTGAATCATCTAAACAACACCCGTGTTCATTCTATTACTATTTTATTCCCAACTGTTTTACTTCATTTAGATCCAATATTGAATGAATGAAAACAATCAAATTGTTCAGTTACAGTAGAACTCATATAATATTTAAAATTAAATATTTAACATCAAATTTAAGCCAAAGAAAAAGCTGCTGTATGACCCGTGCTCGGTTAAAGTCTGGAGGCACTAACACAAGGAGGGTGACCCACGACCTCTGACCCCAAAGAAGACATTTATCATGTGTCCCTGTGTCTTATCCAAACCCCGAGCAACGTCCAGCCTAAAGCGAGACACAGCTGTTTCCACATCTGCCCGGCTGGATCACAACTATATATTTGTAAGCCTTTTTTTTTTTGAATAACCGGGAAGTCTGTCACATTTGGTTTTGGTCTTTTTATGGGATTTGTTGACAGAGACAAAAATAAAGAATGATGCCAGTGAGCAGGAATTAAAAGTAAAATGTTTAAATTGAGAGAATAAAACAAAGACTTCAGATTTGGTTCATGGCACAATATTTGACATCACAGGCTGAGAGGAAACACTGGATCCAAACAGTTAAGAAGAGATCTTCTCTATTGTTGTGCACATATTTGAAAGCAGTGGTTGAATCCTACCAGATGACCCAGGAACAACCCAGAACTTTAGTCATTCAACATCTCAACTCTACTTGGTTGCATTTAAAAAAAAAACAAAAACTTGGGAGTCCAAATGCATGTTGGGTCTGGTGTTTCAGATGAAATGGAAGTTGGTACAGCTCAGATGCAGACACAGTGACAGGGTGTGAACCCAGATGGATTCATCCAGTTGGCAGCTCCTAAGCCCTTTAGTTTGGGTTTTACAGCACGAAAACAGGGAGAGTCCTGAAGTGTAGTTTGGGACGGGATCAAGCCGGGTCCCACTTCAGCCCCAAAACCACATAAACACAAACTGGCAGAGAACAAAGTAACCGCAGAGAAACAACCCTTGTTCAAGGCCAGTAACATTCCTCTGTGGAGCCAAAAGAGATGGAAAATTATACTTCTGGCACTGCAATTGAAAAATCTCAAGATTAACAAAAAAAGTCATCCACTAGCTTTTCAGATTCTCAAAGGTTGTGAATATTTTTCTTTGATTCTGGTTCAGTTATCTTGGAGGCCAGTTGAGTCTAACAAAACGCGCTGCTTTTATTCTGTACCAACACACAGTTTGAGTTAGAACATCCATCTCTGGGGATCATTTCAATTTGTTTTTCTTTTGCTGCCGTCTCCGCTTTGTGCGCCTTCTGAGCCGCACTGGCAGCCGTGTTGTTTTCTCTCGTGGTTTTATTCTGATTACAAAAATTTCTGCGCTTCAAGAAGAGCCCACAGTCGGAGCTTTGGGAGCTGCCAGCTCAAATCAGACTCATTTCAATACATTCTGGAGATCAATATGTCGGGGCAGCCAGAGACTCAGGTGCCATTTGGTCACCTGAACCTGCCGCAATGCCCTTTGGGAGTTGTAGTAAGGTTTAGTAAAGCTGCAGCGTTAGGCAGCAGAGACACAGACTGACAGGCAAAATGAAGGACAAGCTGGATCAGCTGAAACAGGCACGTACAAGGATTCAAAATATTGGAAAGGCAGATTAACAGACAGACCAACACAGAGACGGGCAAAGTGGGGAAAAGGAAGCAAACATATAAATAGAGATTTAAAAAAAGAAGGCAGCCTGGTGGAAGCTACGCACAGGCAGTAAAAGCAATAGACACCAAGCCGGTTACTGGGGTGAGCTGCTGGCAGCCAGAGTGCAGTGTTGTGTGTTTATGATGCATGGGTGTGTGTGGTGTGATGGGGGGGTGAGACATGCAGATTTTTGTTTCTGAGGGGGGTGGGGTGGGGGTGGGGTAGGCAGGTAGTGGGGCATTAGTAAGATGTTCTTTTTCTGATTTGAGTGAATATGCAACACGAAGTTCTCTCCATGAGGTCTTGGATGTGTTTTAGTGTTCAATAAG
Organism: Cebidichthys violaceus; assembly: GCF_023349555.1. Lineage (NCBI taxonomy): Eukaryota > Metazoa > Chordata > Actinopteri > Perciformes > Stichaeidae > Cebidichthys > Cebidichthys violaceus. The sequence continues at coordinate 3,183,881 of NW_027176307.1, read as the reverse complement.
CATCAGTGGAGGAGGAGGTGGTTTATTTTGAAGGTGCAGGCAGTCGTTTCCTGGACCTCAGGTGGTGATAACATTCAGGCTGTGCGGCATTGGTAGCTTTGTTTGTCTGTGGATGCTCAAATAGCAAGTTCTGTCTGCTTGTGACTATTTATAACTCAGGCTCTGCTTCGTTTAATATTTTTTCGTAAGAGTAGCGATTACTTTGGTACTTTACTTTGACATTCATAACATTTTCTTTTATCAAAAGAAGCTAAAGTCTCAAATGTTAAACAGAAATACCTGCAAAAACATTTTGCTTAAAATAAGACATTTTTTAACCTAAATCAGTAATCTGAAATGACTTTTGATGCCACATTTCAGTTTTTGCACTACGTGACCCATTTGGGTCAATAACAGCAGTATTGGTATATTGAGGCTCAATAACTGGCTTTAATTAAAACAAGTTGTGTATTCATCAACTGTGAGCAGTTCATTTAAAGAGTCATTTCTTTAGAGGCTTGAAGAAAAAAAAATCTCCTGACCTTCTGTGGGGTCACGACTACTTATTAAGACCAAAGGACTGAAATAAAACTAAATATAACAATACCAGTTCGCTCTGAAATTGTATCTCAGATAAAATCATGGGAGCAAAAAATACAGACAGTTGCCAACTGACGGCAGGTTAACCCCTCCACTGTTAGATATCGCTGTCCAACAATAAGGCCTTTTGAAGAAAAGTAATATCTTGGCATAACATTCTACAAGAATAAACCAAGAAAAACAGCTCTTTAATATTTGATCTATGTTAAGAAAGACTGCTGGATAAAATTTGTTTCTTTTAGAGGGAACTGTGGCCCCAGCATGACCTTTAAAATCTTAAATATAAGCCGCTGTAACGGTAACTGCCACTAGGAGGCGCTGTAGTTTGAGCAGACTGAGTTACACAGAAGCTCAGAGTTTGACAACAAGAAGATTTTGACCTTTTAAAAACAGCCACAGACAAAGAAGAGGCCTTTCACTCAACACACTGCTGCTGTGTGCATTTTTGGCATGTTAATGAAAAGAGAGCCGACTCTTTTTTGAGTGATTGATGGGTTGTGTGAAGCCAATGATGTGTCTCCTTCCCTTTAAAGCCAACACCGCTAAGCAGAGCCACGGGGCAGGAAGGGGGCAGGCAGGCTGACGGCTGGCCCCGCCCCCTCGTCCCAAGCAGCGACAAACCAGACACAAAGGAGACGGCGAGCGACAACACCAACAGTACTATGATTGGCTTTGATGGGTCCCAATCTGCATCAAAAAGTGGTGGCGTGATTATCAATTGCTTTTTCTGTTCGCTAGTGCTGATTGAGGGAGTGGGGGGGGGTTGTGTAGAGGAACATGTGGAGGGGAAAATAATTACTGGGGGACAGGAGGAGGTGTTCAATCAAATCAACATAAAAAAATTACAAATACAATCTGATTTGTTCGAAGAGAGCGAGGGAAATTTTCCACATATATATATATAAAATAACGAACATAAAGTGATGAACGGAGGGGATTGATTGACGACAAAAAAAATTTGGACAAACACGTAAAGAAGGAAAAAGTAGATGGTGGAAATGAAAAAGGCAGAACTCCTCTCTACTGAAGGAAAAAAAAAGAACAAAGTAGCACTAAACTATGAAGGAGTGGGTAGTAAATGAAGAGATGAGTGAATGAGAGGGAGGTACGGGAGCTGTGGAGGGCGCGGTGGCGAGCCTGACTCCTCCTCCTCTCTCCTCTCTCTGGGTCTACCTTTAAAGCCTCCTGGGGGGACGGAGCTGGGTTTGGCAGGAAGGGGGGGACCTGTACTGTTGGAGTTGTTGAATGGCGGCTGGAACGAGCCAGACAGGAAGATGCCGTCAGAAAGAGGGCGGGGTTTGCGCGCAGTGGGCGGCGGCTGACGCCTGCTGTGATTGGGCGAGGCGGAGGCCGGGAGGTCGCCGTACGACTTCCGGGTCGCCGACAGCTTCACCTGACCTGATTGACTGCCGCCGCCACTCCCTGCTTTGGTGGCTTCCTCCTCGTCCTCCTCATCTCCCGCGTAGGAGACAAACTTGGCGGTGTAGAGCGTGTCGGGGGAGGCGATCTGGGTTTTGAGGTAGGAGGTGTTTCTCTGTGGGGGGGGGCGGGGGGTTGTTAGTAGGGTTGTGGGGGGCGGGGGGTTGGTAATCCCAGGGCAGCGGGGGCCGATACAGACCGGCCGGCTCGTCAGGCGTCAGCAGCTTTCTCTCGGCTTCCTCGTGCTGCCGGCGCCGCTCGGCCTCCAGGCGAGTGTAGTACCCCTCCTCCTGTCTCCTCTAAGGGAGGGACAACCTGTTAGTAAGCTCCACTCTCATTGGCTCTCACCTCATTGTAGGACACTTACTGACTGATCAGCTACAGCTAGGGGAAATATTCAACTAGTCAAAAAGCTCCACCACCCGGCTTCGATCACAGCTAAAACCAGATCTGTCCACCATTCCAGATTCTTCTGGGCCTTACTACTCCTGCTCTAACTGGGCTGCCATACAGTAAAGGACCTGTTACAGTACCAACACCAAGTCCACCAGTTTGACACAACTGAATCATATCTGACACATACCGGTCCAAGATCAGGGGCCTCATTTATAAACGGGTCCAACAATCAAATTCCATCTAAGCAATGACTTCAAGCAGAAATATACTCCAATGTAACTTAATAAAAAATATATTTTGATGTGAAAATTACCTTATATTTACAAAACGTCTGCAGAATAAATTTCCTGTTGGTTGTATTAAGGTTTGGAAGTGCATTTTTGTATTGCACTTTAACAGAAGAGTAATCTGGGTTTTTAAACTAGGAACATACAATTAAGTAGCTTTAATATAGAACTTACTTTGAGGTAGACATTTTCTTTATATTTACAAAACCGCTTACAAAGCCAGCTGTAATTTCCAGCTGATTTTGTTGAGGTTTGGAGGAGCTTTTTACCCTCATTGAAGTTCTGTTCACACAAGCAGAGCTCTGCCATACCAATCAATATATAAGCTTATATTATTAGTTACGAGTTTGAGGAATTAGTTGTCGAATTAAATTTCCTTTTTAGCAAAAAACAGGATGAGATCTAGTATGGAATAAACTGTTTATCATGTTTGAAAACAGCTGCATTGGCGATATTGGAAGATGTTATTCAGGGCTGCATTACTTTACTGAACGTATAATCTGTTGATCACTCATTTAAAAAATGACGTAATTTTTTTTTATCAATTTGGTCTATAGAGTGTATAAAAAATTTAAATCACTCCTAAAACAGTTTTATACCACCAAAATTCAGCTTCAGGATGCCATTTGAAATCATATGAGTATGTTTCAGAATAATCCAAACAGTTTTATAAATGTTGCCCCTAAACTGGATTTGACCAAACTAGTTTTCCACAGATTAAATCTGGTACTCCTGCACTTGACCCGATCATCTGTAAACACCAGGGACGGCTATGTAAATAAGTCCGGGCCTTTACCGTTTCATCCCTGACAAAGTCTAATATGTATATATAAAAAGTATGTTGTCAATCAATCAGACCATAAATCTACTCTGACTGGTCCACAATACCTCAAATCTTGATCTGACTCATGGCAACTGTTTCTGGACTGTACAGTAATCCTTCTTCCTGGACCACCCTGTCTACCACCATCTCCCGTTTACATCAACACTGCTCGAGTGTATGCATATGTGCCTGTGTATCCTCAATGTATACTATTGGGTTGTGGGGAGGTTTTTTGATTAGAGCCCACCCTGTCTTTGCTGGCCTGTGATGATGTTATGCATTAAATCTACGCTGGAGGAATGTGTTTAGATTTCTGGGTTTGGAGCTCGACCAGCTGCTCCGGGTCA
>NW_027176307.1:3150030-3175030 GCF_023349555.1 Cebidichthys violaceus | reverse complement strand
CTTGACCCCTTCTTACCTTCATTTCTATCAATTGGTAGGGATTTGATTAAACACAAATGTGTTCATAAAAATGACTGACTGAGCATATATGAATATATATAAACTATATAATTAAGGTCCAAAGATCAGTTTAAAAGTACGTTATTACAGAATAAAACAGTACCAAACCGACCACATGAACCGCCATACAATCACACACTCACAGCCAGTCACACAGAGAAATTAAGGAAATAATGCTGCGGAAGAGTTAAAAAAATTATGCCCACCAATCTCTGGAAGCAACAGGAATTTGCCTGAAACATTTTTGGAAATTTGACAGCCATTTTAGTGCTGGAACAGTGAGCGTAAAGGCTGCCGTAATGATACCCATAAGAACTTCAGTATCAGCCTGTGTACAGTAGAGGCTATACGGCTTCAGCTCGTTCCACTTTAGCTTCTGTATAATACAGAATGAATCAAAATGGGATGTAATTATCAAATAGTTCTGGATAATGTCAAGGAAGAATTGTATAAATATATAATCAAAGTCCATTCAGGATGCAGAGAACCTTGTTGCTGTGCAACACGTCACAAATGTTGCTTTTGCATTATATGGGAAGGATGCCAGATAAGTAAAGTAATATCCACTTTAAACTAAAGTTGTCGTTTCTTGTCACAGCAGGAGGCAGCTGCCTGTTTGCAATAAATCCTGAACTGAGTGTAGGAACCAAAATCTAGAGGAAAACCACCACATGTTCCAACACTATCCGTCATACTAAAAGTCACACAGTCGTGTCACTGTGTTGTGAATGCCGCATTAACAACACCCTCACCTGCCTGCCCGAAGCCCCCACCCACCCCTCCAGCAAATCAGATTTAAGCAGCTCAGCATGGCAAAGCGATGACAGAAGCATGTTGCAGATGCACACTGCAGAACATTCATAGTGGGAGCCACAGAGGAATCCATTTCCCCCTCTAGCTTTTGAGAGCTGGCTCCTTCTCCCCCCCCCCCAATAGCCTGACTTCCTGTGGCTCGCCCTTCTTTGTGTGCTGAGCTACAGTATTATTACTAAACGTCAGAGTGTTTAATTTGGGCAAAAACAGCCATTGCGCATGATGAGATTTAATTTACTCTCCTCTGCTGCATGCTTGGTCTCTAAGCTCCATCCTTCCTCTACTTCATTCAGCATTTTTTTTACTCTCTTTCCTCCACCCTTGGCATAAACTGTCTACTCTGTCTATCCTTTCCCATCCTGTCATCACCACCACCAACCCCATCTCACCCGGGCTCTCTTCTCAGCTTCCAGCCTCTGCATGATCATCATGGTGTCCACGTCCTCGTCATCCTCCTCCTCCTCGTCCTCATCGCTATGCTTGGACTCCTGCAGTCGTTTCTGGAACTGCCACTCCAGCATCAGCTTCCTCAAACGGTCGCTCTCCTCCGCCGTTCGCTCTGGCTTTGACTGGGAAAACAACGTGTGCACCAGTTATTTGTAAATCCATCACTAAGTGTGTGTGTGTGTGTGTATGTGTGTGTGTGTGTGTGTGTGTGTGTGTGTGATACGTCCTTCCTTCCACTGAATGGAGCTTAAATTGAGTCTACCTGGAGCTCCTGGATCTCTTTGTCCAGCAGGTCGACGATATGGAGCTGCTGCTGCTTCTCGGCCTTCTCGCGGGCGTCTCGTTTCCAGGGGTCTGGAGACAGACTGTCGCTGGACGTCAGCTCCTCCTTGCTGATGGTGATGTACTGCAAGTCTCGCCTCTCGATGGTCCGTGGCTGCTGCTGCGGTAACAGGTCCCTGATCACCGTGTCCATGCCTACAAATGAATTACATTTTCTTTATCATTTAAATGTGATTTAACTTGTTTTGTATATGAAAACAGTCTGAGACAAGACATTACAAAAAAGAAAAGTTTTGACTTGAAGGAGTTACCAGGGATGGAGGCACTCGCAGGGGGAGGAACAGCTGATCGCGGCAGGCTGGACAGCTTCTCCGGTCTGGGTGGGGGAGGCTGGGGCTGAGGCTGTGGGGGGAGGTAGGGCTGGGGCGGGGCCACAGAGGGCAGAGGGGGCTGGTGGTGAGGAGGAGGCATTGATCCTCCGTTGTTGTGAGGTTGGACGGGCATGACGGGGTTGGCCCGGATCTGACCCAGCTTCCTCTCTTGCTCTCTCCTCTTTCTCTCCCTGGGAAATCATCGTAATTTTTGTTAGATGTTAATACCACCAACTTTATCGTGCGGACGACCTTTCCTCTTCCTTTGTATGTTATATACTGTCTATTATGATGTGCTGGTTTTCTGGTTCTAAATGTATATCTTTGTTGCACCTGTTTAGTCGTCTTTCTTTCACTTCTTATGTTTTTTGTAAACAGCATAATGTTAAATCAAATGTTCCTTTGTGTGTAGCATTAATCATTTTAATAAATCTAATCAAACATGAATAAATCAAAAAAACAAACAAAAGAACCCCCACCTCTCTTCCTCTAGTCGCGCTTTCTCCTTCTCATACCAGCGTTGCTGCTCCTCACGTTTCTTGCGGTCCGCAGCCTGCTGGGCTGCTACGGGGTTAATGGCAGCGGGAGGCGGTGGAAGCGGTAACTCAGTTTGTGGTTCATAAGGGTCGTAGGCATCAGGGTAAGGGGCCGGAGGTGGGGGCGGAGGTGGGGGCAGGTCCGAGCGGGATGGCGTCTGGGCCGAATGCGGCGGCGGCGCAGCATGGGGGGCGTTGGGCGTCTTCCATCGGCCCGGCCCGGTTTTCTGGTTTCCGGTTTTGTTGGAGGAGGAGGAGGAGGCTGAAAAGTTGAGGTGCTCCTGGCTCGACGTGGACGACTCCAACGAGGAGGACACCTGCGGCTGTGGGGCCCAGTGGTCAGGACCTCCAACACCTAGAGACGCACAGAAACACAGTCAGTGGTATTTAAATCAACTAAACGCACTAGATATTCGGAAAGAGGTAAAAGCTTTAATGGGCTGTCAATCCAAACTAATGAAGGTCAACTGACTGCAACCAACCAAATGAACTGACTCCAAGTGCAGGATTTCTCATTTCACAGATTAGTTTTCAAATGTCACAATTTATACTTTGCCATTCTGAATGAAATATTGTGAGTAATTGTGAATAACAATAATATCACATTTGATTACATTTTAGAGGAACATTTGGGTGCCGAAGCTGTTACAGAATCTTTTTTGACAACCTCACTTATCCGAGGTCTCTGATTTTTCGTTTTTCTTACCTCCTGGTGGACCTCTCTGGTAGTCGAGATCTCTGTGTTGATAGTCCAGGTCCCGGTGCTGGTAGTCCTGCTGGTAGTGCTGCTGCATACGCTCGTCTGGCCTCAGACCTCCCGGTGGGGGGTACAACTCCTCCTGGGAGTGGTTTATACGCTGGGAAGCGATGAAGACAAAACAAGTACACTGAATGTCTAATTTGTAGAGGAAAAACAAATCTATTGACTTAAATAGCAAAGGAAGCAAACAAGTTGAAAAATACGGTTGTATTTTTTACTTTCAGATGGCTATAAAATACTCCCCGAGAAGTTACTGAAATATTGATGAACTAAAACATTTCTGATACTATCTTAGGTATTCTCTGATAATGAAGATGGTGTCTGATGCGGCTCCACCTGCATGCTGTTGTTGTGAATGTTGTCGACCACAGGGAGGCGTTCCCTTTCCTCCATGCCCTGCCAGTGCTGTGAGGGCCCCTGCCCCGGAACAACAACCCGATCCTGGCTCTTGGAGGCCGGGATGGTGAAGTACTCCCTGGGATAGGTCTGGGTGGGGATGGGGTAGGCCTCTGGACGGGGAGGGGAGGGCTCATCCTGATAAAGTCATATGAAAAAAGAAATTAGTGTGTGGAAAGAAAATATTTGGGACTCCTTCCCAACACTAAACAGGCAACACATTGTCACAAAATAATTTCTCATCTCTGTTGTAGATACCGTGTGTCACATTCAACATGAAGATGCCACTGCCTTCATTCCTACAGCTACTTACGTCTGCACACAGGTTGCCGGTAGACACGGAAGTGATCTTAGTGCCAGGTCCTCCGGGGTATACTGCTTTTCCTGCAGGACTCTGACTCTGATCTGATGATGGAGCAGGAGAGACAGTCTTTTTATTACAGTCAGAAGTAGGGATAACTAACTAACTAAGGTTAGCTAATAACTAACCTTTTAACCGTTAACTGACCAATTACTGCTTTCAGTTAAAAGAAGTTTAAATGAAAAAAGTAATTAAAAAACTACTGGTGAAGAGGTAATCAGACACGCTTCCGTTCCTCGGTACTATCTGAGTGGGTATTCTGTGCAGCGAGTCTCACAGTCAACAGTCTGCGCACCAGACTAATCCCACAGTCAACATGTTGCTATTTCTGAATAAAAGCCAGCTGTCTGCTATTATGAAGGAAAAAAGAATTGTTGCATTGGTAGTTTCTCAATTGGCCAAAAACAACAGTCCATTCTAACAGTAGGCCTGCATTATAATCTGTTAACGGTTAATGATGGGTCAATTAACTGTTGATAAAAAATGTTAATTAGAAGCTTCACCAACACTTCAATGCAATTAAGCAATGAGTTAAAGGTGCAAAGGAGTCAACAACAAATCCCAAATTAACCAAAACGGTTACTGAAAGCGGTTTCTGAGGTTTTCTTTTTTTCTATAAGACTTTTGAAGACACCGTGTTATGCCACAGTGTTTCCACATCAGGGTGGAGTACTTTAAGAATAACAGCACTTTTTTTCTTATTTCCATGACTGCCTAAACAAACAAAGTCTAAACACACTGAATTTTTGATGTGTTTTGTTTTTTGCCATAGATACTTTCCTTTTTTAATCAAAGTTTACTGGCGTCATTTTCATTAAGATTTTCGGCTAAATTTACTGCCAAATTGGGTGAAAATTTGATGCATGTGTGATAACATGTAATGTGTTATCACACTCATGTCAGAACTACATCCTTGTGATGAATGTCCAATACATCAAACAGGTGTAGTTCAGTCAAAAAGCAAAAAAAAATACATCTGAATCAAAGAATTTTTTTCAAAAACTATTTGACATTCAAATTGTGAGGAATAGACATAATATAATTTAGCTGGTTATCTTAACTAGGTACAACACTTAAAGTTACATTTAAAGCCATTTCATGCTCAGTGTACTGTATGTAGTGAAACAAAATAGAGATACAAGCAGGAGACTAGAAAACTTCAGTAGTTCCAACTGTAGGAACAGAATGAACTCTTGGTAAGTGGTGGGGCTTACTGGCTACGTTGGGGCTGGAGCGGTGGTCGGCTCGGTTCTTGAGAAGTCGATCTTCTCCGCTCATCTTCTTTGGTTCGGGGTAAGAGTCCCAGCCAGCCTGCGGACTCTCAGGCGAGCCGTTCTGCACCGAGTTGTTGTACAACTCAAAGCCTTCACTCTTTGGTCGCAGCTTCCCGTTCTTGTCACGGCCTCGGTCTGCCGCTGAAGAGATAAACAAGAGAGAATGGATGGTTGACAGGTTTGTTGTTTCGGTAGCTGGGCTTTTCTATTACATACTAATCCAGAGATGCCTGTTGTGGCTAATTTGGTGGCTAAAATAAATGTTGCTGCTCCCCTCTTCCTCAGCAGTGCATTGCTTTGCTCCTGTGCTGGTACTCAGGTCTGTTTCTGCAAACTGGAGGTGTGTCACCTGTGATCTACTGTACTGTCGGTAATACACAGACTAAGTATAAGTACCTCATACAACCCCATTTCAAAACATCTGGACTATCCCTTTAAGTGCACCATTACTTTCCCTTCTGAGTACGTTTTGCTCCCGAGTCTGTGAGAATCTACACTTTCCCTTGTCCAGTTTCCTCTCATTAAGTCCACTAAAGAATGACCAGCGTCCTTCACAGCCCTGTGGTTATGTTTCACTGTCTGCTCTGGAAAACGTGCTGTGGTCGAGGGAATTCGGGAGGAGAAACACCCGTTTAGCGTCATCCTGGACCGCTGGCCGGGCCGGCCAGAAGACTTCCTTAATGAATCTTGGGTCACATTCCATCAGACAAAGACCAGCACACAGCCAGACAACCCAGTAAAATCCATGCCGTGTGTGTGTGTGTGTGTGTGTGTGTGTGTGTGTGTGTGTGTGTGTGTGGACACACATGCAGCTTGTCTCAGACACTCACACATATCTGGCTCTGGCCACAAACACTCATTATATCCTTCAGTCTGCAAGCTGCTTTTTACAGCGCTACAGAGAAGACAACAAGGACACACTGTCTGGACAAGTCTGCTTCTCCTCTTTCATCCACATCCTGCCATTAACGAACAGTGGAACTGACAGTAGTCCATTCATGACAACTGCTAAACAGCAACAATCTGAAGGTTTTAGAAAGTCAAACTCATGACTTGTGCTCTTTTTAAATGACTTTAATTTAAGACTTTTACAATGTTCTTGATTGTTTAAGGACGTGAAAAACAACTGACAGACATATTGTTTTTTATTCAAAGTGGAAGTAGTAGTGGAAGTACAGTAAAATGATGTGTTACTTTTTATTATTTGTTAATGGTTTAGGCTAGTAAACATCCCAAAGAGCAGAAAATGCACATAAGTATTTAGAGCAGAATATATTGACATATTAAATCAACAGTTTTGTCTGACCAACAGTCCACAACCAAAAATGTTCTATTCATAATTAAATAAAAGACAAAAATCAGCAAATCCTTACATTGGTGAAGTTGGAAACAGAACATTTTTGGTTGAAAAATGACTGCTTGGTTATCAAAATGATTGCAGATGAATTTTCGGTCTATGGGATATTCGATTAATTCAACATTTTAAGCTCTTCAAATTATCATTAAGCACCATTCAAAGAAAACGATAAAAAGCTCCTCAAAATCATGACATAAAAAAGACAAATTAATACATTTAAAAAATGCAGTTTCAATGCACTAATTAAGTTGTTTCCTAAATGAAGTAAATGTACTGTATTCTTAGACATAAAGGCCCCTTAAAATATAAAACATGTCAGTAGAGAGTTTAATGTATAAAAAACCTGTAACCTGTAAAACTTAAGTAAACTAAACTTTCAGAAGCCTCTCTAAACATCTTGCGTATATATGTGTGTGTGTGTGTGTGTGTGTGTGTGTGTGTGTGTGTGGACGCGCTCACCTCTTGGCATCATGGGGCTGGGCTGGTTGAGGAGAGTAGCCAGTCCGTGGTAGATGGCTCCCTGCTTGGCGACCTCCAGAGTCACAACTGAGCCCGTCCTCGTCATCAGCTCTGCTGCCCTGAACACAGAGAGGGAGGGAGGGAGGGAGGGAGGGGGGCATGAATATGGAACGTGTAACACAACTTCAACAGATCTGATAAGCTGTTTTCTGTGGTTTAGGCATAAAATTGATACAATACACCATCAGTATTTAAATCTCCCATTTCACTGCAATGGTTTTCATAAGGTCTATCAAAGTGATCAGAACATGAATTCATCTGAACAACACTGTGCTCGCCACCCTTTAATAATACTGCGCTGACGTTGTATCCCAACCAGTGATGGAAGAAGTACTCAGATATTGTACTTAAGCAACATTAGCAGTGTAAAATACTTGTAAAAGTCCTACAACTAAAATTGTACTTATGTCAAAGTACAAAAAGTATCAAAATATACTTTAAGTACCAAAAATAACGGTTCTCATTATGCAAAAAGGGTTAATTTCAGAATCAAAAATTATATAACAGTATTGTAGATATACATATGCGTGCGTGTGTGTGTGTCAGTAAGAGAGTGTGTGTTTATCTGTAACTGATAGAGAAGAGGCCGAAGAGAGAGGGAAGCATGAGCAAAAAGTAATATTTATATTAACAATAATAAATAGGAAGTTGGCACCTCCGGTCACTTTACATACTATTGGTAGAACTATAATTATTGATGCATTAATGTTTTCATCACTTTATTTTTGGTGGACCTCATTTTAATTACAATATATACTTTATCTGCTGGGTAGCTTGTGAATTCCCCCAAGGGATAAATAAAGTTTAGTATAATAAAGTATAGTATAGAATGAAATGAATATCAATATATGTAATCACACAGTGGACTATCCTCAAACTGAAAGATAATGAATGCATTGGCCTGAGAATGTTGGAGAAAAGTAGTAATCTCCTTTCTTGACATTTATTCTCACAGCAGAAGTTGGTTATCACCTTGAAACAAATCTACCGCCTAAAAGTTTTGAAAAAACAAGGGAGTATTCAAAGTATTACGATACTTTGTTACTGATGACAAGTAAGGGTTGCAACTAGCAAGAATTTTCACAATTAACTAATTAATCACTTTCTCTATAAAATGTCAAAAAATGTCCATCTTGATTTGTCCCACAAACCCAAATATTTTAAATTTACAATTAAATAAAACAGAGGGAAGCAGCCCGCTTTTGCTTTAAAAATGACTAAAACAATGAATCGATCATAAAAAGATCAACTCATCGATTCAGCTCCACTATAAATTTGTATGTGTGTGCTACAAACTAACTTTTTTTGTCATTATAGGAGAAAACTAGTAAAGATTATGTCTACTGGCTTCCCAAAAGGCAAACACATTAACTGGAAGACCTTCAATAAGAGTCAGAGGAGGCAGGGATTATATTCGTCATTGCCAGAGACTCCCTTCACTCTAATTCGGGTACAATCCTGCTGTGACACACACACACACACACACACACACACACACACACACACACACACACACACACACACACACACACACACACACACACACACAACCTATGTTATTTCCTGTATCTGCAACATGTGCACAGGGCTTTAACCAAATGCTATAAATAGATAACGTGCAGATCACACACTAGGTAATGAGCTATGTGTGTTTGATCGGATGGAATTCAGTGAATGCAACGTCATCTGCTTGATGCTGAGCAGAGAACCGGCTCTAAACCCACGTTTGGAAATATCACAGGATTTAAGATACGCCAGATCTAAAGGCCGCAAATCATACTTGGTCTTAACCTGTAGGAAAGGACATGACCACAGGATGATGACTGAAAAGTTCAGAAATGTAGAGGAAAATCCTCAGATTAACTCTTAGTTGACCTTAAATGGCCTGATAAAATAAATCCCTCCCAACCTGCAACCTGCACGCTGAAGCAATCAAGCAAATGATTTGTAAATCCAGTTTGACTTTGGGGCAACAAACACTGAACACCAAGCCTGTACATGCTGAGGGAGAGAGGAATAACTGGGTTAATCTGGGTGGGGCGTGAGCCACCGAGCACTTCACAGCTGTTTCCAAAACACAGACACACCCTTTTTCTGCATGATGTTTGGAAAAATAAGACGCAACTGCATCAATGCAAGAACCTCAAGATGTCTCAACCCTGAGGTTTCCCCCACGATGTGGTTATGTGACGTCAAGTCAGCGGTGTATTTTACTTCTTCAAAATGTTTTTAATTCCCAAAATACAATTCAATTTGAGTTTCGTCATCAGCATGACCGTGAATGCGTCAATACGGCACGGTAGGTGGTTCAGTAAAAAACAAGACATCATGAAGGTTTGATTATAATTGAAGCATGCCAGCTGATATTTTCTCCATTTCCAATTGCGCAAAATGGAAATCAACATATAAGACAATTAGATGGCATCGCATTACATGATTTCTGAGCACTGACGCCAACAAACAAAACATGTTAAAGACATCTGAACTAACTGGAGCACCGTCTTTACCTCTCTTGTGATAGGCCAACCAGGCTGCGCCCATCCACGCTCAACAGCTGGTCACCTGCAGCCAGACGGCCGTCCTGTATTAACACACACACACACACACACACACACACACACACACACACACACACACACACACACACACACACACACACACACACACACACACACACACACACACACACACACACACACACACACACACACACCACAGCATGAGTCACAGAGCATGTTTTCACTCAAACCTTTCTGTGATGGTTTCTGTGTGCACACTAACCACATCAGCCGCTCCTCCTTTGACAACGGACTTGACGTAGATGCCCAGCTTCTCCTGACCGGCACCCTACAGAGAGAGAGAGAGACAGAGAGAGAGAGAGAGAGAGAGAGAGAGAGAGAGAGAGAGAGAGAGAGAGAGAGAGAGAGAGAGAGAGAGAGAGAGACTGATTAACCAATGTACCAACAAAAAACATGCATAGAGCATTCATCAATTTGATCATAAATGTATTTATAGATATATATTATGGTTAGTCGTTGCATCAAACAGCCACCATGGTTTTAGAGCAGCATCATGGTGGCTCACACTAACAACACATATAGCTGCGGCCGTGCTCGGCTCGGGATCGTCTCACTACTTTATATGGAAGCCAATTTCCACCACTTGACCACTACTTATTTTATTTCTCGGAATCATACTAAGTCGTAACAGACCGTTATGAAACACTTAGCGTGGAAAATGTTCTCATACTCAGGAGATGATAAGAATAAAACACTTAATGTTTTTAAAAGGATTCTTTTTTAACAATACCTTGAGCAAGGCATAGTGTACTCTGTGCCATTGTGGATGTCAATAAATTAATAGAATTAATAAAATAATTGTCAATTATTAAATGAATCACCAACTATAGATAGATAGGTACTTTATTAATCCCGCAAGGGGAAATTCTTTTGCTACAGCAGCATTTATATTTTGATAATCGATTAATTGGTTTGAGTATTAGACAGACAGGAATTGAAAGCTGAAATAATGACCATCTGAAGACATGACTGGTTAATACAGAAACATCTAGAAGCTCTGACTGAATAATCTGGACCAGAAGGAAGTAGAGCACCACCAGGAATTCAAAAACACATTTTAAACACAGCCATTCAAGATTGCAGACACTGAACAGAACAGGGACGGATCAGAAAACGATGGAGTCCTGAACACTGAGCCGCTTTTATCCGAAAGTTCACCGACATGTCAGACTGAAGCATTTCACGACATTTATAGAGCTCGAGCAGCAAACGTCAAACACAGCCACAAGTGTTCTCATCCTCCCTCTCGTTACTTATATTGTAGTTTTCTTTGCTGTTTTCTGGTAATTGCTGCTGAACTGAAACGGTCAAATCTGCCCACAGGAATATGTTTATTTTCTCTAAAGCAAATCCTTTCTACACCAAGAAGCAACCGAGCAACAAAGAAAAGAAATTCAGATGAAAAGGGGAGTGTGAGTGAGTGTGTGTGTGGTTTTCTTGTGAAGTGGGGAGGTGGTTTACAGTGCAGCAAAGTGCTGGCATGTTATCGGACAAATCACACGCTTACTTTGCCATCTTGACATGTTTATCCTCAGAGTTTGTGCAACAGTAGAGCCAGAAAGGCAGAAAAATATTTTCTTCAGAAATACACTGCTGTTTCACTCCAACACTTCCGAGACTTCAAATAAATGATTTGGTTTATCAAAAGACTGAACTGAAAACATCTCTTGATTCATTTCAGACCCACTGCTCCTTTTAAAGCAGCGTTTAACAGAGTCAAAGTTTAAACGAGGAACACCACAGGATCAGGATCAGATGTCTCACACACTACCTAGACATTAACAATCACAGCATGTCTATAAACTCACTTA
This sequence comes from Cebidichthys violaceus, assembly GCF_023349555.1. Taxonomy (NCBI): domain Eukaryota; kingdom Metazoa; phylum Chordata; class Actinopteri; order Perciformes; family Stichaeidae; genus Cebidichthys; species Cebidichthys violaceus. Next base: position 3,163,464 of record NW_027176307.1, on the reverse strand, counting down.
TAAAGCAGTGATTGGATTAAAAACACTTCTAATTGCTGCCATTCGCAGCACACAATGCGCAGTGTGTGTGTGTGTGTGTGTGTGTGTGTGTGTGTGTGTGTGTGTGTGTGTGAAGCCACATCTCGTAAAGCAGAAGCCAAGGTTGCACTTTTTTGCAGGTCTCGTGTATTCACTGTTTTATCAGCTGTGGTGCAGGAGATAAAGATACCAGTACCTAAGTTAAATAAAATACTTTTTAATATCACATAGAATTGCATGTTGCCACTCTTAACACCGGTCAAAGAATGACAGAAATCCATTTATTAAGTACATGAATGTATATACAATAATAATAATGCATAACTCTATTAATAAATATTAAGACCTTTGTAAATTTAAGACTTTTTAAAGACCTGCAAGTACCCTGAGGTTACATTACATAACATTGCTGCATAATATTTGGTTATTTTTTGGATATTTGGAATGGTAAGGTTATAAAATGTTTTAAAGTTAAAACTTGTAATTGGAAACAGCAATCTCAGCATGAGGTCCATTTAGCAGTTATTCTGAAGCTTTTGGTCACATGAATCACAGGACGTTCATCAGACGGAGCTCTTTATTCACTTTTCCTTTACTTAAAATGGATATTTCAACATTCATAATTATGCAATATGATCGAAAGCAGCCATTAGAAATACAATTTCTAGCTCAAACACCAGACAGTTTCATCTTTTCAACATAATTTGTGTTTTCTCAGTATTTTTCAATAATCGTTGGTCCGTCGCATGAGAACTTTGTGTGTTTGCCTTCCTGCAGCAGGAAACAACTTCTGAATATGCGGGGACATACAAGTTTGGGTTCAAAAAGGTTCAAACCGATCAGTTTATTTAAAAATAACAATGTGCTTTGTGTTGCCTTCATTTAAATGAGACCAATGCATTCCTGAGCTTTCACATTGTGGCACATACTTCTGCCAAATGTGCTTCGGAGCGGGTGAAATGTATCGTGTGTCGGATCACTTGCACTTTTATTGGTATAGCTACAATATCATTTCTGTTTTTCTTTGCCTTATTCCTCCATCATCCACAGAGCTGCGTCTCAGTTCCACCAGTACAAAAAGACAGCAGAGACACCAGGCCTTCAAACTATTTGACCCGCAGTGTTCCAGCTCTCTGTCCGCATGTGTGCGTGTACATGTAATAATGAGGCCGCATTCATGCAGGCACAAATTTCCTGCGAGTGACATTAAGATGAGAGAAGACCAGTGAATCATTCTGACTGTTTAAAGCCTGTTGTACATTACAGAAGACATTAAAGAGCCCCTTGTTTCAGATGGAGCCACAGCTTCCTGCACTTATCCAGAATGGGGGATTGGGGCGCCAAGTCAGGCTCCAGAGACACTTGGGGGAATTTCCTGAATCTCCCGAGGATGTTCAGAGGGGCTTTTAGCAAGTCTGAGGGGTCCCAGAGGGGGTTCAGAGGGGCCATGTGCAAATATGAGCATGTCTGCTGCATCGGTTTGAATTTACCTGAGTTGGTAAAGCTCAGTGGGCATGTTTTATAGACAGGGGAAGTGGCTAAGGTACAGTAACTGTAAGTTTCACAACGCTAAAAAACATTTTCATACAACTTGAGATCAAATTTAAAAAAAAAAGATCAATTTAAAGCTGTTGTCTTGCCTATGAGATAGGATGTATGCATGAGGTGGAAACATATGTTTTAAAGAACCTTTTTAAGAAAAAAAAAGTGAATAATAGAAATACTGCTTCGCAGTTCTATGCCGCCGCCGCCGCCAACCAGTCAAGTTGTAGTTTACATCCAAAGTGTCATCACTTCATTATTTTATCTCGTCAGACTTTTGTGTGAAATTGTCATAATTAGAATATGTGAATTCTTGAGTTATGGCCAATAACGTATTTTGTCAAGTCACAGTGACCTTTGACCACCAAATTCTAATCGGTTTCTGCCAGATGCAATGAAATGTCCTGCAGGTGCTTCTGAGGGATCGTGTTGTATCGAGATGTCACAAGAATGGGACGTACGTACAGATGGTCGGACAAACCGAAAAACACAATGCCTCCGGACACGGTTGTCGTGGACGGAGATCATCTGGTCTTGTTAATGTGGTAGATGTCCTCTTCACTGCTTCACAAACTTCTGGCGTAATGAAACTGAACTGAGGTGTGATGCAACAATCAGGTTCATCGAGAGGTAAAGATAAGAGGTCAAGAATATTGCTATTATTACGTTAATGTTAAAGCCCAAACAGTCCGTGGAACTACAAATAGGTGTGGATACAGTACAATTTATAGTAGACATACCAACAAAAATGTACCTGCGCTATTTAGCATTTTCTACATTTCTTTGTGCCTATCACCCTGATGAGCAGCAACAAAGACATGCAGCTTGACCTAATCATGACAGCAAAATCCAATTCTCTGCATGTATTGTAAAGCGTACAGACTCTTCTGCCACGTAAACACAACAGAATGTTTAGGCAAACCGTAAGGATGTATGGCCATGTTGAAACGTGTGCACGTGTAGACACACAGCAGGTGTGTCGTGATACTGAAGCTTTAAAACTAGTAGCTGATGGCGTCGGTCAGAGTGAGACAAGATGTGTTGCTTGTCGCAAACATCGTCCACTGATCCAACATAAAAAACAGCCCTTTGGTTTGTTTTTACAACACATCTAGGAGACAAAATGCTTCCTTTGAATGCGCACACGCCTCGGTTTACAGAAATAAGTTAAGTCTATAAGAATAGCTGGAATACCTGAGGACGGGCTTTACTCTTTGATTTATTGTGTTTTAATGGACCGCTCTGGTTGTTTAAAAAAAGTGCCCTGACACAACAAATCAAGTGCGCCTTTAAGCTGCCAGGTCTGTGTGAAGAGAAGGAACGGCCTGAAGGAGTCGGCTGCTTTAAGCCTTGGTCCTTGACTTTTAATAACAAAGTCAGCACATCTCCTCTCAAGTCAGGATACACATACTGTCAGACCTTCATGCTCTCTGATCAAATCTTGCTCACACCATGAAGTGGTTGCGCTTGAATTATATTTGGATATAACTTTGGTGTGGACACAATTCTACCAATTTCCGGAGGTAAACCTTGCTGGCTGCACTTTCAAAATCTCCCTCTGAGCACAAAGAACTAAAGAGATCAATGGCTGTGTAAAGTGTTTTTCACCGTCTTCAACAAAGTCCCCCGAACAACTCTACAGAAAAAAGCAAAAAAAGCAAACAAGAAAGAAGAAAGATCTCTCCTGCCCGAGTAGAGGAGGCTGTACTGAGGAAAACAAATATGACTCTGGCTTTGTATTATGGTATTCTGTGTACGGTATGTTGATGTTCCAGCTCAGGAACGTTCCAACTCTCTTAACAGGACAAATTATTCCAGTGACCCTTAAATATGAAAAGGTGCCAGCATAGACGAGATAAAAATACCTTGATATGATTTCAGATGTATACGAAAAAGTTTGATTCAGGAGAAAGTAAATGTATTCATGGAACCACCTTCACGACGTTCCTTGACGTGCAGGGCTGCAACTAATGATTATTCTCATTGATGATTAGTCTGATGATTATTAGTTTGTTCTATAAAATGTCAGAAACTGGTGAGAAACATCCATCACAGTATCCCCGAGTCTGCAGACGTCTTGTTTCGTCTGATCAATGAAGCAAACACCAATGACATCTAGGTTGCAATGACATAAAACAGAGAAAAAGCACATTTTGATCCAACATCAGAAAAGCCGCAAGTGAATTCCCTGTTGATCGAATTGTTTTACTATTCTTTTTTTTTATCAAATATCTATCACTTAACAAGTGAGGAAACACTGTGCAAAGTACCTGAGACACATCCATGTGAGCAAATGAACCAGAATTCTGACAAACATGAATTATACAACAGGAGTTTGTTCGTCTGGACAGCAGAGTCAGAGTGATGTGACACTTTTCTTCTGAGCCTTTCTGCGGCCGACCTGAGACAACTGACCTCTACAGCACATCAAGAAACCACCACTAATGCAAGCTGGCGACACACCGAGATTACAATGTTATTACATACACACCTGCTTTTTGTGGTTATAAACCACTTATCCACAAAGAGGCAGTTTAAAAGCCAGGTGTTCAAAGACCAAAAGACATTTCCTCTGGTTCTGTCCAGGTGGTGGTTAATCAACATCTCCTTTATTAATCTCCTTTTAGAGCGCTTTTAAACCCTGAATGATTCTTAGTAAATACAATTTCACGACTTCAGCAATTTGCAGTTTATAACCACACCCAGCTTTAACCTGAGAAGATGTCTTATCAGCCAAAATACTACAAACTGACAACACCTGTGTATGTGGGCAGAGGCTTTGATGCAGTCCTTTTCTCTGACCGCACCAAAATAAAACAACCCGGATGAAAATATGAGAGTCCTTTAAATTAGTTCTTACACACAGATATGACTGTAAAATGTCCTTTGTATTTATCACAATTCTTCAGAAGACAAAATAAAGGATTTCTATCAAGATTACCATGGCTGATGTATCTTTTAACTCCCAAATATTGATATCAGTATCAGCCTAAAGAAAAAAAAATTGGGGCTATTGAGTAGCGCCTTTGTGTGGGACAAACTAGGGAACTCCAGGATTCAAACGCTGTTTCATCATGTCCTCCGATAACCTCAGAAGCCATTCAGATTGCAGAGGTGACAACCAGAGAAGAGCTCAAACATAGAAAGAAAACAAAGGCAGGGATTGCTTCAGCTAGTAAGCTATGTGCACTGTTATTTTCCCACAGGTATGTCCACATTGTTTCTTTACAATCTTGCAAAATTGTGATCTGACCACAAGACCAAAGGTGGCTTTTATAAGGAGCGCCAAGATGTACAAATGTCCTCTTACACACACCTTGTAAACACCTCCTGTCTGCAGCTTTACAGGAAAGCGAGTGCATAGATGTGTGTGTGTGTGTGTGTGTGTGTGTGTGTGTGTGTGTGTGTGTGTGTGTGTGTGTGTGTGTGTGTGTGTGTGTGTGTGTGTGTGTGCGGTACATCCTCCCATTGTGTCAGCCCACACAGGGGGGTAACCCTCTCATACTGTTGTTCCACTTCTAGTACAATTCATTTAGCTAACAAACAAACACGCACACTAACACACACACACAATACTTCAAACACGCAGTGGACACAAACAGACCAACTTTCCTAAGTCATTCATGTCTTGGTGCTTCAGATCCAGATTTGATTCCCATTTTAGCCGTGATTGCATAAATCAAACAAAACTCCCTTTAGAATTTCAGCAATACACACTATAGTGTCTACTCCAGAACTTTAAAAGTGATTGTTTAATAACTTTATCTTTATAAATATCTAAATGATATCACACTGTGCACTTATTTCCTCCAAGGTGCAATTGGTGATATGAACTGTTGGAAAAGCAATTTTACTCAATTGAGAGCTTCTTGCGAAGTTGAACATACGGTTTGAATCATTAATATCATAAGTGCCGCCATTGTTGTTTTCAATCTGTGCAGGAAGAATGTTCTGTTCTGTTCTAGGATAGATAGATAGATGTGTAAACACACCAACACAGGAGGAGGAGGAGGAGAGTCCTCTGGACAGCTGGGAGCTGAGCAGTAAAATACCATGAAGCACACCCACTTATTAATGACTTGAACATGTGTAATATGGCGCTACAGATCAATCACTGCAACACCTGCTTGACAGACAGAAGTTGCTACTGTGGGTTAATAGCTAAGTACTCTGCAAAAAATTGTTTGATTGACTTTTCCGTTCCTTAATTATGAAAATAGCAGTCGGTTCTTATCAAAATGTAAAAGCCTCCCTCCAATCACTCTAAGCCCAGAATACAAAGACTAATAACTATAAAATACTACTCGTGCATATTTCTGCAGAATCTGATTCAAGTCTCATTCAATTAAATACACGTTAAAGGCTCAAAACATGGAAAACAATGACTAATCTGATTTTTATAAGATATCAATCATATGTAATGACATAGCTTAACCTTACTGCGCACATTGCCCAAAGTGTGTGCGAGTTTTTACCATCTGTGCCTCATGTGTGTACCTTAGTTTAAACATTATCAGAACGGCCCTGAAAGCAAACAGTGACAAGTGACAAACCAGGAGGCCATCACGCCGGTGGGTGCGCAAGAAAACCCACATTGGTCAGCTGTTATTCACGGTGTGCTTTTCAATGAAGTCACTGTATTAAGGAGCCACAACAACAAAAGAGAAGGAGAATCACATCATGAAAGAGACACAAAAGGGATGTGGTCTGTCGAGGAATGAGTGAACAGAACAAACACACGCTCTTTATCTGGCTTGCATGTGCACAAGTACACAGCCACATTTCAAATGGCTTTTTATATTGAGCTCATTCAAAAATAAAACAAAGAGAAAGTACAACAATAAGTGTTTGGTGTTTGTCTATCTCTCACACACACACACACACACACACACACACACACACACACACACACACACACACACACACACACACACACACACACACACACACACACACACACACACACACACACACACACACGATTACCTGGTCTCTCCTGCCCACCACAGAAAACCACATGTTGCAGCCGCTCGTCAGCGTTGTCCAGACCACTTCACACAGATGAGTCACACACACTCACCAACTTCTATCACGCCGAGCGCCTCCGCTCGCCAACGTGCACCGACAAGTCCAAAAAAACCTCTCAATTACACCGGCTGGAAGTAATCCATTCAGCCAAATGTCTACGTTTAAAATCACTACTTACGGCCGGGAGCGTGGGACAACAATAGCAAAGCGAGTTCCTACGTGTGTGGCAAAAAGTAGTAGTAGAAGTTTAGTGCAGGTCATTTTGTTTTTAAAAACCAGTTGTGAGAATTTATAAAGCTGTATAAACTCCAGTAAATGTGGGTAAAAAAAGATGCAGAAAAAACTCCTCCACGAGTTCCTAATGGCAGCGTGTTTGATAAGAAACAGTGAATCCAGGTGGCGATCCAGAGTTGAAGTGTCGGCTGGGACTCCGGCTGGTCAGAGTGAGGTGGAGCGCTGCTGCAGCTCCACCAGGCAGATGCGCGCGCGCACACACACACACACACACACACACACACACACACACACACACACACACACACACACACACACACACAGTTATATAACAGGACAGAGCTCAGCCCAGTTTACCGAGAATTCAAGCAGCTGTTTGACAAAATCCTCTCTACCTGACTTTCCCATCCCACACACACACACACACTTCTCCGCCTGCTCTCTTCCTCATACGTCCACACGGCTCTGACAATAAACAGAGCGAGGAGGTTTCCTCAGCACATCCTTCACACACACACACACACACACACACACACACACACACACACACACACACACACACACACACACACACACACACACACACACACACACACACACACACACACACACACACACAGGAAAGCTCTCGCCTTCAGCAGGAATGTCACTCTACCCTAAAGAAAGAGAGAACAAATACCGGTCTGCCTCACGCACTTTATCCTCTTCATCGTTCATCATCATCAACTCATGCTGGCTGGTGACAGAACTAAACACCGACGTCTATCCGTTCATTGATTCAGAGCAGGAGGCAGAGACAAGTTTTACATCACAGACATCTACAAGATATCAGGATTCCAACGCCTTTTTCACTAAAATCAAATTCAAGCACTTTGAAGCATTAACAATGTATATTTTAAGCACCTTATGGTAAATTACATATTTATTTACAGTACATAGATTATTTCACATTTGATCAGATGTTATTATGTTATAAACAACTAAAATGATGTTTCGTGACCGCCTTCTACGGAAGGGGGGAAAATTAAAAGGAAAACACAAAAAACATTAACGTTTTAAAATGCGTCACCCATCTGTAATCGGCCCCATTGTCACCGATACCTCATCCAGCTATGAGTCAATATTGGCGCCGTATCCAAAATCAGCATCGTTATTGGTGCATCCCTAAAAATAAGAATCCTGAGTCTTCAAGGGTAGACAGTAAATCAGCTCCTTGAGCCTTTTGCAAAATATTGTGTAAATCCAAACAAAATCAATCAATAACATGCGCAAGCTGGAAAATAACTCAAAAAGTGCAAATGAAACAATGTACTTCACTGTGCGGGATTCCATCTGAGGCCGCAGCACAGAATTACGTAAACCATCCGGCTTGTAAGTGCAGGGTTCCCCCCCGACAGAAAATTTGTTCGTCAAAGTGGACGTCCAACTGTGCTGCATGTTTCTGTGGCATTTCTAAATTCAAATCCAAGCAATATGGAACATCGTGGTCCCATGCGCCTCCCAAACGCTCCCAAAAAAAAACAGCAGGTGGTCTGCATTGGCGAGTGGAGTTTTTTTTATGAATGTTATACAAGAAGCAGGGCAATGTGATGATTAAGGAATCCTCCGTGAGGCTGTCACATTGTTAAACGCTCAGGATGAGTCGGCAGATGCTCGGTGTTTCTAATAAAATCGGAGGGTGATGATGGAAATGTTTGTTTTGACTCCTGATGATTGGGTTGGATGGTGACAGCTGGTATATGCAGGTGTTATGTTCTCTCACTAGGTGGACATTGTTTGATGGAGGTCTGAGTGGAGGCTTTCAGCGTTTGTTTTACACGTTTTCATTATTATACGTTTCCTGTTTTCTGTACCTAATGTTCAAGTGCGTTCACTGTCTCACACGACTGCAAGACAATAAATGGTGACATTTAAGTTGCGTAGAGCTGAAACGATTACTCATTCATCTAATGGTCGGGTCACAAAATGTATCACCAACTATTTAGATAAACGATTGATCATTTATGATTCTTTTTTGAATGCAATATTCCAAATATTCACTGGTTACAGCTTCTAAATTGAGAGGATGTACTGTTTTTCTTTGTCTTACATGATAGTAAACTGAGTATTTGCACACTATTTTCTGATATGTTGTGGACAAAACGATTAACCGAGTAAATAATCGTCAGATTAATAAATAATGAAAAAGAATTCCGCATATATACATACAGTTGTGGTCAAAAGTTTACATACACTTGTAAAGAACATAATGTCATGGCTCTCTTGAGTTTCCCCGTTATTTCTACAACTCTGATTTTTCTCTGATAGAGTGATTGGAACAGATACTTCTTTGTCACAAAAAACATTCATGAAGTTTGGTTCTTTCATGACTTTATTATGGGTTAACAGAAAAAGTGATCAAATCTGCTGGGTCAAAAATATACATACAGCAGTGCTAATATTTGGTTACATGTCCCTTGGCCATTTTCACTTCAATTAGGCGCTTTTGGTAGCCATCCACAAGCTTCTGGCAAGCTTCTCGTTGAATCTTTGACCACTCCTCTTGACAGAATTGGTGCAGTTCAGTTAAATTTGATGGCTTTCTGACATGGACTTGTTTCTTCAGCATTGTCCACATGTTCTCAATGGGATTTAAGTCAGGACTTTGGGAAGGCCATTCTAAAACCCTAATTCTAGCCTGATTTAGCCATTCCATTACCACTTTTGATGTGTGTTTGGGGTCATTGTCCTGTTGGAACACCCAACTGCGCCCAAGACCCAACCTTCGGGCTGATGATTTTAGGTTATCTTGAAGAATTTGAAGGTAATCCTCCTTCTTCATTATCCCATTTACTCTCTGTAAAGCACCAGTTCCATTGGCAGCAAAACAGCCCCACAGCATAATACTACCACCACCGTGCTTGACGGTAGGCATGGTGTTCTTGGGGTTAAAGGCCTCACCTTTTCTCCTCCAAACATATTGCTGGGCATTGTGGCCAAACAGCTCGATTTTTGGTTTCGTCTGACCACAGAACTTTCCTCCAGAAGGTCTTACCTTTGTCCATGTGATCAGCAGCAAACTTCAGTCGAGCCTTAAGGTGCCGCTTTTGGAGCAAGGGCTTCCTTCTTGCACGGCAGCCTCTCAGTCCATGGAGATGCAAAACACGCTTGACTGTGGACACTGACACCTGTGTTCCAGCAGCTTCTAATTCTTGGCAGATCTGCTTTTTGGTGGTTCTTGGTTGACTCTTCACCCTCCTGACCAATTTTCTCTCAGCAGCAGGTGATAGCTTGCGTTTTCTTCCTGATCGTGGCAGTGACAAAACAGTGCCATGCACTTTATACTTACAAACAATTGTTTGCACTGTTGGTCTTGGGACCTGCAGCTGCTTTGAAATGGCTCCAAGTGACTTTCCTGACTTGTTCAAGTCAATGATTCGCTTTTTCAGATCCAAGCTGAACTCCTTTGACTTTCCCATTGTAGCGTTTGTGGGCGTTTGTATCCAATGAGCCCTATTTAAATGGCCTCAGAGAAGTCACCAGCTGTAGTCACTCATAATCACTCACAAGAAGTTAAGAGGCCATGCTATGAAGCTCATTTCATTGACACAACTTTCTAAGTCACCAAAATTGCTAATTCATGTTGCTGTATGTATATTTTTGACCCAGCAGATTTTGTCACTTTTTCTGTTAACCCATAATAAAGTCATGAAAGAACCAAACTTCATGAATGTTTTTTGTGACAAAGAAGTATCTGTTCCAATCACTCTATCAGAGAAAAATCAGAGTTGTAGAAATAACTGGAAACTCAAGAGAGCCATGACATTATGTTCTTTACAAGTGTATGTAAACTTTTGACCACAACTGTACATCTATTTGATTTTTAATACCTGCAATGTATTGGTCCAGAGTTCATTATGTCCATACAGGTTTGTGACATTAGCTGCAAGTCTTCCTCATATTGCCTCACTATCGACATATAAAAACTGTTGAACTGCCAAAAATGAAGCTGACATTACAGTTAACTTGTGTGCTGCCTACAGTACGACAATCTGTGTCCAGCAATATTGATTTTATCCAGTAGATGCCGCCACCGTGCACATCTGTCATATTTTTAGACACTCATAATCAATATTTTGTTTTTATTTTGGGATGTCTTCTCATCAACAAGTTGTAACTCTTGATTTAAATTTAAACTTCTTGAGTTTCAGGAATTTAAATGACCCTGAGGTGGGCAGAGTGAAACCTCTTTCATTTTCCCTCGCACCTTAGCTGCCCTTTGAATCTTTGCACTTTATTTTAACATTGAAAAACAGAGATGATTTTGTATAATTTCCCCACGGTTTGTTAATACATGAAAAAATAAACAACATCAACAGATAGTGGCACATTGTCCCACCCTCAACGCCCCCTCCCATATAAGAGGAGACTCAATGGTCTGGGATTCATCCAGAACTTTCCTTGCAATGTCACTGTTTAGTCTCTGCACTGCTGTCAGACTCAACAATGAAAGCAGTCTATTTAAAACTGCAAACTTTGCTGCCAGCACCGTGTCGCTCAACCTCACACACACACACACACACACACACACACACACACACACACACACACACACACACACACACACACACACACACACACACACACACACACACACACACACACACACACACACACACACACACACTCTGTCTCCACAGCAAAGATAAAAACAGCTATTTTTGGATTTCCTGTCAAATTTGTGCAAATCCTTCACACTTCTGCCTCTGAAGATATTTGAAAAATATATGACTTCTGCCTTGAAAGAGAAGTTCTCCAACTAAAAAAAGTTTCTTGAAAAGCTCAGACACATCTCAGATCTGCTGGAGTTTCAATTCAACACACACAGATAACACACACTTTAACACACTTCCAGGTGGTATTTCCTACCTTGGCAGCAACGATGCTGAGGCCCATGCCGTTGTGCTTCTTCAGGGTTACCGTGACAACCTCCGGGTCTTTCCTCATTGGCTGAAATGAGAGATGAACAGGAAGGACAAAGGTTGAGTGAGGATGAAACCTCTTAAGTTGTGTCTGTAAAAGCCTCGGGGAGGGGGGGGGGACAATGTCAGCAAATGTCCTCTAGTGCTCACTGCGTCTGCCACTGAAAGCAGACTGTGGAGTAAGAAGAGGGAGGGATGAGAAAGGGGAGGGAAGGAATGAAGGAGGGATAGAAGGGGAAAAAGGGAAAGACCACATAGGAACCTGTGGTCGATGGATTCAAGTCAAGAATGAAAACCACATCATGACTACCCACACACACACACACACACACACACACACACACACACACACACACACACACACACACACACACACACACACACACACACACACACACACACACACACACACACACACACACACACACAGCAGGGCTCATTTGAGAAGCAGGACTTGTTACTGGGTGGGGAGACAGACAGAAAGAAAGAAAGAGGGAGCAGCAGAGGTTTCCCACATCATGAAAAAAATATTCGGACAAACGATACTCCAAAATAAATATCATCATGTCAGACTTATACAAAAGTATGTCTGCATAATTTGTATCTATTATTTGTGTGTGTGCGTGTGTGTGTGTGGCCAGCACTCTTGCATAAATGCAGAGGTAGCAAGTTGATTAATGTGCAATCTTCAGTAACACCCAAACAACAACAACAACAACAACAACCGCACAACAACTACAGCTACGAGAACATTAAATCTACACTAAGAGACAAAACAGACTACAATAAAAACAAGACCGCACCGGGAGCACAACTACACTACAATGACATCTCAGCTACAACTGTGACACCCAGAGTACAAACTTAAGTATTTCAAGTTGGCACTAACACATGACCAGATTATTGCTGTTTGTATACCATTTGATTCGATATTCTTTAATCAGATGTCTACTCTGTGTGTTATTTAGGCTAAATTATTGTGCGGCTGGTTGTAGACAACCACTGTGGATCAAGTACCACCTAATGTCCATCAACATTTAGGTAACACTCCTGAGATGTAACGAAAAAAGGTCCAAATCTTTATGTAGACCGACAGTACATTTATGCAACAGGAAGTTCAAAGCCAAAGGCCTAAAGCTGTACCTGCTTTAAAGTAAAAGGGTTACATAAGTCGCCCAGTGGGAAACTTAAAACAGCATTGAAATGAACATCTGAACATTTGAAGGGTTATTGGTTGCTGTATTTGTTTTCCCTCCATAACATGATTTGTATGTAAGTGATGTGCAAACTTCTTGTAGTCCAGCTGGAGATAATGGAGACATCTTAAATCTTTCTACAGGCCGTCTTATGTAAGGCTTTTAATATGAAGCAGGTACAGCTTTACGCCTGCAGCAAGGTCAGTGACACTCTGTTGCATAAAAGTAGGTGGTCTACATAAAGACGTGGACATGTTCAGATGTTTTTCCCAGCAGGTCAGTTTTACATCATGCAGGGGAGAAATGGTGGAAGAAGACAGCCACCGTGAGCTGGTTAGATGGACGCGTTTGTGTAAAGATCAAACCTCCAACATGTCACCAAGGTTAAGTGACATCCCAACCATATGGAATTTATAGTATAGAAAGTGGCCCAACACTCTCACTCAGGACTTAAA